>NW_013618523.1:1959-3257 GCF_000695525.1 Brassica oleracea var. oleracea
AGTTACACACAGGGAGCCACACTTCTAGGAAGACCTAACGAAGAAAGTGAAGAGGTTTCATCAAGCCAAAAAGCAGAGCCCATCCCATCTTGAACTTTCTTCACTTGATTGTCTATTAAGCATTTGGAAGCTTAACATTTCTGACACAAATAATAACTAAATATACCCACCAAACCCGTAAAAATTTACAGTCTGAAACTGCCGTTGTGCAAGCTGATAAATTCCATACATATAGTTCAACAAAATATAATTATAGAGACATAAGCTTAAAAAGTTTTTGATAAAAACACTATGCAAGAAATCAAATTTCCAGTTGCGAATCCAATATATGAAAGACTCAAACCGCACTTCAAAATCTTACAGTGAAAATGTAAGACAAATAAACGAAGAACGTTTACAATCTAGAGAAGCTTCCCCATGTAAGTGCTTACGGGAAGACACAAGTTCTTATACGCTTGAGATGTTGTGATAGACATATATGAAGGCATACATATAATCTTTTTTTTTTAAGTTTGCCAATAAACAGAAGTAACTCAGGCTTACAAATACATAATGCTCTCAAAATCATCCCAGTAAGTCGTATGCAAAGACTCAGTCTCAAAAGGGAGGCGCTCCCGCAGTTCGGGCAATATAACCCCTTCTGTCATCTTAACACTATCCAGATCGTACATGGCATGCAATAACCAGTAACCAGTCTTAGAGAGACCCTAACCGTACTCTCACGACTAGTACCCTGCACAGACAACTCACCTGGGATGACTAGATCGATGTCTGAAATAGGTAAATAAAAAGTCTTTAGTTGGACCATTGACTCTCATCCTCCAAAACCCACGACAAATGTATTCTCACCAGTCCATGCACCATAATACAAGACAACGTCCATGGAGCTACCTTACGAGCAAGGATGTATAACGTACCGACATACGGCTAATGGGCCACCCACGCCCGCTCTCTCGGCCTGTGGGCTCCATCCCATTCAATGGTCGGTGCATTAATTTTTCCAAAGCCCGAAAGTCATGTTTATTGACCTTTTCCCGTGTTTTGGCTTCATTCGCATGATATCGCGAATCACTTCCCGATAGGTCATCATCCTTCCACTACTCCAGATTTCCACTACTCCAACTCAAACACGCTTAACTCTGGAGTTCTAAACGGATGTGTGACGGAAAAGGTAAGTCAACTTTGGTGACATAGATAACCAAATCAATTCTTTTAAGTCTTTCCATATATCACAAGTCGGAATGTTACATCATGTTGGGTTTTCCCTCATTAGCCCAAGAATAATAACTAATCAAGTT
>NW_013618524.1:0-3257 GCF_000695525.1 Brassica oleracea var. oleracea
CCCCTGGAGAGATTTCCCAAACGGTCGAATGTCTAAAGAAAGAATTCTAAATGAAAGACTTAGGAAAAACTAAGTTCTGTTTGGGACTGAAATTTGAGTATGTGGAAAATGGAATCTTTGTGCATCAAAAGACATATACAGAAAAGATACTCAAGCAGTTCAATATGGACAAGGCTCATTCCTTTTCGAGTCCTATGGTCGTGAGGTCCTTAGACCTTGAGAAGGATCCATTCGGACCAAAGAAGCCGGACGAGGATATGCTCGGGCCGGAAGTACCTTACCTAAGTGCCATTGGAGCCTTAATGTATTTGGCTAGCCATACAAGACCGGACGTTAGTTTTACCGTGAGTTTACTGTCTAGATTCAATTCATGTCCGACACTTAGGCACTGGAACGGAATAAAACATCTGTTCAGATATCTGCAAGGAACAACCGATCTCGGATTGTTCTGTAACGATCGGCCAAAAGAAAGCATGGCCAGATATGCAGATGCTGGGTACTTATCTGACCCACACAATGCTAGATCTCAGACAGGTTACGTGTTTATACACGGTGGGGCTGCAGTAAGTTGGCTCCACAAAACAAACCTTAGTGGCAACATCATCTAATCATGCCGAGATCATAGCCATGTATGAAGCAAGCCGAGAGCTTGTGTGGTTGAGGAACATGACCGGCCATATCCTAAGGGAAAGTGGCTTGGCCGTGGGAAAGGAATAGGAAGAACCAACGATCATCTATGAGGACAATGCAGCTTGTATAGCTCAGCTCAAAGATGGATACGTTAAGGGAGATAGAACAAAACACATCTTGCCTAAGTTCTTCTTCACCCATGACCTGCAGAAGGCTAAAGAAGTCGAAGTGGTTCAGGTTCGGTCCAGTGACAATTCGGCCGATCTGTTCACTAAGTCTCTGCCGACCTCAACATTCAGGAAGCTGGTTCTGTTCAAGAAGCTGCTTCATCAGATAGGAATGCGCCAGTTGAAGGATCTTCAGTGATGCCTTAATCAGGGGGAGTGTCATGTGTTGTACTCTTTTTCCTGTCTACGGTTTCCATTTTTCCCACCCTGGGTTTTTGGTTTTCCTAGAGAGGTTTATGAGGCAACGTCGTGCATGATACAGACCCATATGGTTATGGCATCTAAGGGGGAGTGTTATAAATCATTATGTGGATGGCCCATAACCAAGACCAAAACAAGGCTCAGCCGTGTCCAAGAGGAGAGAGAGTCGGCGGCTGAGGAGAGAGAGTCGGCCTATCCTTTGGCCGACCTTAGATCTAGGATTTTTCCATTTATCTGTTTTAGATCTTTTCCTATTTCATGTTGTATTAGGTTTTGGATAATTTCCTTTTTCCTATACTTTGTAATCCTTATATAAGGAACCCATATTGTTCATTAATAATACACATAAACAATTCCCCATTCTTTACAACACTATGGATTTAAAATATTAATCTTGTTTCTATGATCCATATGATCCATATGAAACTTGATTCTAAAATTATATTGAATCCATAAAACTTAAAATTCTCTAAATGTTCTATGTTTCTCTAAAAACTTATAAACTTATTAAAATACCTAAAGATCTACATGAATCTTGTTTATAAAAACTTATGAATCATAAAATTATTAGAGAAAGCTTAAACCTTTTGATTCAATCCTTTTGTTTGGCCATTTTACCANNNNATTTGATCATATTGTTAATTAAACCAACCATGAACCGATTTTATATCATACTGAATTTTGATCACATAGTTTGCTAGTTAAAATAAAACTTGATCTAGTTTCATCCTTGAACCTGATTCTATGATTAAATTATGAACTGATCATTTGTATACCTGATAGTATCATTTAGTAAATCATTAGATCGAACTTGAATCATCCATGAACTGACCTTTGCATGCATCCAACTATCATATTGTTAAAACTGGACATAGGTATCACATAATTGAAACCAAACATACATGTTCGCATAGCTTTAGCAATGATGATACTAGTGCGTCCAAGTGGTTCATGTTGTTTGCATCTAAATGATTCACACTGTTTGCATATAGTTAGACAAAATCGGTTTCCATTTAAAATTTAGTACATTTGCTTTATTCAAAATTTATAAACCAAGTTTTAACCGATTTTGAAAATCTACTTTGGTTTACAAATATCTTGAACATTATAAAAGTTATTTGTCTTGTCCATGATGCATTTTAATCCATCCATATTGATTGACAAAATTTTTATCTTAATACATATAAAATATTTTCTGAAAATAAAATGCATAATAAATCATCAATCTCCTTGGAATATAAATTCAAGTCCTGAATTATATTATGAATCCTTACTCCTTTATGGATATTTGATTCAGATGTCGAAAATCAACAACCTTGAATATGCTTCCCTCAATCTCTCCGGAGATAATTACCTCCAATGGGAGCTTGATACCAAAATCCTCTTAAGGTCCAGAAACCTTGGTGATACTATCACTGAAGGCACTGAGCCATCAGACAAGGATAATTACAAGGCACTTGTTGTCATTCGCCATCACCTTGCTGAAGGTCTCAAGGACCAGTATCTCACAATTGAGAATCCTCTGGAACTTTGGACAGAGTTGAAAACCAGATTTAATCATCAGAAAACTGTGATATTGCCAAAAGCCCTTTATGATTGGAGAAACCTGAGAATCCAAGACTATAAGTCTGTGGAAGAGTATAACTCGGCTTTGTTCAAAATAGTCTCAAAGTTGAAACTTTGTGGTGAGACTATTACTGATGCTGATATGTTGGAGAAAACATTCTCCACGTTCCACACCAGCAATGTTGTGCTTCAGCAACAATACCGAGAGAAGGGTTTCTCCACTTATGCTGCCTTAATCTCTTGTTTGTTGCTAGCTGAGCAAAACAATGAGTTGGTCATGATGAACAGTGAGCTAAGGCCTCCTGGTGCTAAAACATTGCCTGAGGCACATGCGGCCGTAGAGCCAAAGGATGAGACTCCAAGAGAGTCATACCATGGTCGCATGAAAGGCCGTGGTAGATGGCAAGGTCGTAACCGTGGTTTTCAACCACGTGGCCATGGATTTCAACCACGAGACCATCTTGGTCGCAGCCGAGGTCATCAAGCTAACCGTGGGTATAAGTCCGACTTCAAAACCCATGGCTCGAGCTCGACCAAATCTGCATGCTATCGTTGTGGGATGACCAATCATTGGGCTAATAAATGAAAAACTCCCCAACACCTTGTTAAGCTCTACCAGGAGAGCATAAAGGG
>NW_013618525.1:0-169 GCF_000695525.1 Brassica oleracea var. oleracea
GCATACCTAAAGAATGGGTAGCTGGTGTTTGGAAGATGGAAAAAGAGTTAAACCAAATGCCTAAGAGAGTTAAACCAAATGCCTAAGATCCACTTAGATTGAAGTTCACTTCAATATTCTGATATATCGGTTTTGTTTCTCAGATAGAAGTACAGCAGACTCAGAGTGT
>NW_013618525.1:437-1172 GCF_000695525.1 Brassica oleracea var. oleracea
TTTTAGTTAAAGGGGAAGCCTGTTGTTGGTATGAAGAGGAAAACAACTGCTCCGCCAGTAGATCGTCTTGCTTTTCTTCAACGAGAAGAGAAGAGGCGAATAGTACCTAGAAACCCTCCTATGCCTGTAACACCTAAGATTATCCTTCCTATTGATCCATTTGTGACACCTGAATTTCTTCTGTTTTCAAGGCTTGGATATTGGATGCAACTATGCGGTATACATTATGTGTAAGCAAATTCTGTTCTTGTATAAAATATTCGTAATTTATTTTGGCAGAGATTTGATTGATACTTTTAACTTTTGTCAAGTACATGCCTCTCTATATCAATGGAAAAAAAATAGAGAAAGATTTCTTTGAATACCTTGACAATGCAGAAAATAATCTCAAAGAAAAGGTAATTAATTTAAAATATGTTTCATATCCCACAACTATTCTTTGTGCATATGAATAGGAAGAGATTAGGTTGAGCTATACTAGATGTTTTTGTTATTGCGATTGTAGATTTTGTCAAAAAAGAAAGTTGGTTTCGGTGGTTACATAGCGTGATGTTATTCTTGTTTATTCGATTGTGTCAAAATTCCACTGTGTCTATGAAATCTTCTAACTATATTGTTACTTTGGCAACACGTAGATGCTGCATTTGCAATGCTAAATCAAAAGGGAATTGAGAAATCTTCTTGGTTCAGCGAGCAAGGTATCCCAAAAGCTTGCTTTGTACCAGTCCAGTTCTT
>NW_013618525.1:1365-3256 GCF_000695525.1 Brassica oleracea var. oleracea
CGGTGAACACAATCACAATCTTTCAATGTGGCGTTCACAAGGTTAAAGAAAACCCTCTAATCCAAAAACTGGCAGGTAAATGTTTGTGTTTGTTTAATGTCTTCTTTCTTAGGATTTTGCTTTGTTCTGATGTGTTAGGATTGTTGCTCTGTTGTTTAAGCGCTCTGTTCTTGTTTCTCTATGTGAAAATAAAGTTATCATTGAAATGAGTAAGCATAGGATATCATTTGTCAAATTCAGGATGGCTTTCCAGAAACGAATATGAAAACATTTTTTTTTGTGTTATGACAGTGTTGATTCATGCCATAAAGTTGGAAATGATGAATGAAGAGATAAACTTCAACGATATCGTCTCGTTTCAAGTTAAGAAGGCAGAAGGGCTCCCGAATACAAAACTTCCTTTCAATTGTGGTCTCTTTGTTGTCAAGATGCTAGAATGCAGGTCATTAGGGTTGAAGAAGATGTCCAGTATAAATGATGATACTGCGATGGATTTACGAAGCAAGCTATGTTGTGAGATGTTCGATCAGTTTATGGATAAAGATTTCCAGGAAGGTTGCAGAAGGTGATCATTCAGTTTCTGTTAGATGTTTGTGTCTGTTTAATGTCTTCTTTCATAGGATTGTGCTCTGTTCTGATGTGTTATGATGGTTGCTCTTTTGTTTAAGCAGTCTGTTCTTGTTTCTCTATGTGAATCTACGGTTAAAAGTTTAAATTGTTGATGAATCATGCTTATGATTGGACAAAGTTTTATACTTTTGTAGATTTACGAGAGATTAAAGATAGGTGGTTTAGCCGCTAGGCTTAGGTGAATCATCTGATATATGTGTCCACATAAATGAATTTAACCGCATTAGTTTTGTCAAATTCAGGATGGCTTTCCAGAACCGTTAAAAAAAACTGATTCCAAGGGAAATCGAACCCATGTCGAGACAAGTGTATCAATTTTGAAAGATAGGTGGTTTAGCCGCTAGGCCAAGGAGAATCATCTGGTAGATTTTTCCACATAAACATATTTTACCGTAAAAATTGTGATTAGCAAAATTTGGAGAAAATAAAATAAAAATATACACATCTCCCAGGATTTGAACCTGAAATGTCTGGGACAAAAGGCGGAATAAGGTCTACCACTAGACCAAGTGTGTTTCAATCCTTAGGTAATGTAAGTAATGAGATATATTTCTTTTATTTGTATTCAACTATAATTTAAAAAAAATTATCTGATTCCAAGGGGAGTCGACCCCAGGTCGAGACAAGTGTTTCAGATTTGGAAAGATAGGTGGTTTAGCCGCTAGGCTTAGGTGAATCATCTGATATATGTGTCCACATAAATGAATTTAACCGCATTAGTTTTGTCAAATTCAGGATGGCTTTCCAGAAACGAATATGAAACCGAGATTAACCAGATATAAGACCACTAATCCTCTACATTCTAATCAGTGTTTTTGTTTTGTTTTGACTGAAACACAACACAAAAGAAGATGATAACATGAGATTACTCATAATGTGGTTTCTTAAAATAAATCATAATGTGGTTTCTTAAAACAAATCATAATGTGGTTTCTTAAAACAAATCATAATGTGGTTTCTTAAAACAAATCATAATGTGGTTTCTTAAAACAAATCATAATGTGGTTTCTTAAAACAAATCATAATGTGGTTTCTTAAAACAAATCATAATGTGGTTTCTTAAAACATAAAAAAAGAGAAGATCATAATATGAGATTACTCATCCAACAGCCACTTTTCATCAAGCTTACACCAATCAGGGACTTTGACCTTCACATCAGCAAGCATTCCATCCGCTTTCATGAGTTCTTCTTTGAGTTTTTCCAATTCAGCATTGAAGTCAAATTTTCCTTTAGCCTTGATAATCTCTTCAAGCAACTCG
>NW_013618526.1:0-1265 GCF_000695525.1 Brassica oleracea var. oleracea
AAACAGGCTGCCAATCTGTTGCTTCAACCTAAGGGAAGTTCTTTACCCCACTTGCTGTTTGTTTTTAAAGAATGTTTAAACATAACAAAGCCAGTGCAGGATCTTCCTAACAAGATACAAATGCTTTTGCTGGAATTCAAAGACATCTTTCCAAAAGAAGCTCCACAAGGACTGCCACCCATCAGAGGAATAGAGCATCAAATCGACTTTATCCCAGGAGCTTATAGGACTATCTTTGAATTCCTGAAAAAGCATCTGTATTCTATGGAGCGCCACAACAGGAGAATAGAGAAAGGGTCTGGAACGAGATCCCTGGATTGGGCCTGAACAGAGACTCAGCTTGGGCCATCTCAGGAGACTTCAACGATATCCTAGACAATTCAGAAAAGGTGGGAGGACCACCTCGGTGTGAGGGCTCTTTCATTCCATTTCGCAACTTTGTATCAGTGCATGTGTTATGGGATATCAAGCATACAGGAGATCACCTTTCTTGGAGAGGAACAAGACACACGCACAACATCAGGTCTAGACTGGACCGCACTCTTGCAAATGTGGCGTGGGGAGACTTATTCCCGGCTAGCAGATGCAATTACCTCCGTTTTGAGGGTTCTGACCACAGACCACTACTTACTTACTTGGACACCACAAAGACAAAGCAAAGAAGGCCTTTCAGATATGACAGAAGGCTGAATGATAATGAAGAAGCTAGAAGGGTCATAGAGAAAGCATGGGCAAAGGAAAAACTGGAGGAAATTGAACTCAAAGTCAGCCGTTGTAGACATGAAATTATCAAGTGGTCCAAGGAGAAAAAAGAAGCCTGTTCCCGTGAGATCACCAGGAATCAAATGGAGCTAGAAGAAGAACTCTCCTCCCAACTCCCCAACTCGGAGAAGATTGAGCAGCTGAAGGAAGCCTTCCCTAAAGCCTACAAGGAGGAAGAATTATTTTGGAGGCAGAGGAGTAGGGTCTTGTGGCTTCATGGAGGGGATAGGAACAGTGCTTTCTTCCACGCAGTAACAAAGGGAAGGAGAGCAGTCAACCGGATCACAACAATAGAAAATGAAGATGGAATCCCAGTGCACGAAGAGGAGGAAGTAGGAGCCGTCTTTGCGAAATTTTATCAACAGCTCTTCTCATCAAATGGAAGCGATGACTACAAAACGGTGGAGGAAACAATCATTGTGCGCGTCTCAACAGAGATAAACGAAGAGGTATGTTCCATTCCGGATGAAGAAGAAGTAAGAAGAGCAATTTTCGCAGTACAT
>NW_013618526.1:2173-3255 GCF_000695525.1 Brassica oleracea var. oleracea
ACACTCCATGTCTAGCTTCAAGATCCCGACCTCCCTCTGTAACAGGATCCAGTCCATCCTCACCCGCTTCTGGTGGGATAGTGCACCTGACAAGAGGAAAATATCATGGGTAGCGTGGAGCACAATGGCGCGACCAAAATTCTTGGGAGGACTGGGCTTTAAAAACCTTGAGGACTATATACTCGCTTCTGGCTAAGCTCAGTTGGAGAATTCACTCCAAGCCGGAGTCTCTACTGGCCCAAGTGGTGAAAGGCAAGTACTACCCGGAATGCACCTTCCTGGAGAGTAAAGAAACCTCTGGCTCTTCCCATGGTTGGACAACCATAATGGCGGGCTTGGAAGTTCTAAAGAAGGGAATGGGTTTTGTAGTAGGTAATGGCCACGACATTCATGTCTGGTCAGACAATTGGCTCTCTACCTCAAAACCTATGGCGCCAATAGGACCTCCAACCTTCATCAATCAACAACTGATGGTCAAGGACCTAATGAATCCAGTCACCAACGATTGGGACTTGCAGAAAATTAGACAGCATTTACCTCAGTATGAGGAGAATATCAGATTACCCATCCCAAGCGCTTCAGCCCCAAAAGATCGAGTAGTCTGGTTACCTGAGGACTCAGGAGTATATACTACAAAGTCAGGGTACAAGACCATCCTTGAGGAGAAAAATGACTTAAACCCTGATTTTGACTGGATGCGGTTTGTTTGGAAAATCCACATCCCACCAAAGATTCAACACTTTCTTTGGAGGCTACTCAACAATGCTTTACCGGTGGGAGAGCTACTTGCAATTAGAGGCATTAACGCAGAATTACAATGCAAGCGATGTGGAGAGGCTGAAACCTTACAGCATCTGTTCTTGCAGTGCCCATTTGCAGGGGAACTCTGGCAACAAGTCCCTGTTTCACCACAGCTGCCAGATAGTTTGGGTATAGAGAGCCTCAAATTTTGGTTACAAAGAACGACAACTTCTCAGGTGTTACCTCCAGTAGGTCTAAGCACCTGCGATACCATGGATACTCTGGAATGTGTGTACTGCAAGAAATAAATTGGTGTTTGAAGGAAAAGTTTTTCAGATTAA
>NW_013618527.1:0-364 GCF_000695525.1 Brassica oleracea var. oleracea
CGTAAAGCCTCTTTTACGACGAAATAACGAGAAAAACCGCCCTCGTTTAGGTTATGTTTTCTTGTAGTGATGCCTCAAATGGTTTTGGGATGCGTGAAGTGGATGGAACTGCATGTGAAGTTCAGAATAAAGTGGATACGACTGAAGATGCTGCGTTAGGGGAAGGCGAAGATGACGACGATGTGGATTATGATTACAATTTATGGCATGATTTTGTTGGACGAAATTGCGAATGGGACGATGATAAGGATGAGGATGGAGGGGTAGGTGGTGGTGGTCAAACGAACGTAACATATGGAGGTCTACGTGGTGAGGTGGTGACTAAAACGAGGAGTGGACGAACTAATCCTTCTTCAAACAAAGG
>NW_013618527.1:2152-3245 GCF_000695525.1 Brassica oleracea var. oleracea
ACATTGGACAAGGTCACACTTTGAGGGCGAGCGGTACAATCTAATGAGCTCGAATATAGCTGAGTCTCTCAACAAAGCACTAGTTCCTGCGCGCGATTCCCCGATAATGGCGCTATTTGAGTTCATCAGACGCATGATTAGTCGTTGGTTTGTGAGTAGACAGCGAAAGATATCGAAAATGAGTGGTGAGATCCCCCCGGCTGTTGACGAGTTGATGGAGAACAATCTAGAAGACGCAAGAGCGTACGCTGTGATGCCTCTGTCTGCTTTTGAATTTGAGGTAACTCTAAAAACAACCGGCTTCGGGAGTTCTGTTAATTTGGAAACCAGGTCTTGCACATGTCTTGAATTCCAGAAAGTTGGAATACCATGTCGACATGCCATTGCTGCGGCTATGTTTCGGGACTTGCAGCACTCAGAGTTCGTTGCAGACGCCTATCTAAAAAAGACATGGAATGAATAACAAAAGGGTGTTACACTCCCGGTTCCAGATCCGCAAGATCTTTTCATACCTTCGGAGGTTAGTGACCTTATCATGTTACCACCAAAGACGAAGAGACCACCAGGCCGTCCACCGACCAAGCGTAAACGTTCTGCAGGAGAAATACCGGTACGACCTAATCTCATCTGACTGTAGTCATGGATATTTTCTGAATAAAGATATTTTCTGAATAAAGGCTGTTATGTTTTTTCAGGAGGGGCCGAAGAAGAAGAAACTAAACAAATGTAGTCGATGTCATATCTCAGGTCACAACAAAAAGTCTTGTAAAGAACCGCTACAATGATGGGTTATGGATGGAGAAGATTTTATGTATTGTTGACAAGGGAGTTATTGTTTAGGTGTTTCCTAATAACACATCTATAATGCTACTTTGCGAACTGATGAGATATGGATTACGCAGTGCTTCTTCTTGAATTTATTAGATATGTATGGTTTTATTGTCATTCCTAAATATGGTGTTCATGTTTATGATTTAATGTAACTTGTTTATAACTTGAGGTGTACGATATCTGGTCCAATAATAATATAGCCGTTACAATCTCACTCTATTTAAGTATGACTGCTTGTGTCGTCTATATTTCAGATTTTTAG
>NW_013618528.1:0-3245 GCF_000695525.1 Brassica oleracea var. oleracea
AAGGAAATGCTGCACAACAACCGTCAAATTCACCTCAAAGGTAAGAGGTGATTAAGAGGGCATGCAGCTGTACACTAGTATACAAATCTATCAGAGTAGATTCAGTTTCGTGAGTATTGAAAAATGTATTGGAACCTGCAGGAAAATGAAGGGTTTGTGTGGGAAAATGTGCAGCAAGCATGGTCGGAGGAATCAGAGGTGAAAGATATTAGCACCTGGATAATCTGAACTGCTATTATATTTTTGGCTTTTACCATAAAGCATCTTATTATTGGTTGAATAAAACTTGTATTAAAAAGTGTCATTTTATGCGTTTTGGAATCACCTATGTATTGCCACAAAATAAAAAGAACATGTATTATGGTTCGTTAGGTACAGTATATTCCAAAATCTTACTATTCTATGATTTAATAATGTTACTTATCAGTAATCATAACGTCTGCCTCATAACATTTCCGTTTTGACCGCAAAATTAAAACTAACTAGAGTTTAACCCGAATGTTCGTGGGAATACTTTTTCATTTGTAAATTTTATAAACTTTGATAAAGAGTTACTGTTATATATTGTGTAATTCTTTAATTTTATTTGTTTTATTTTTTATTCGACTATTAATATTATTAATATATGGTTATTTGTTAATTTTACATATTTTACTTTGTTATTAATTTTTATTACATATCAGACAATCTTTTTCAATTTATTTAATTTCAACAGTTTGCATACAATAAATTTTTAAATTTATATAGCTATAGTATATAAAATATATTGGGCAAATCTCCAAAATAGCATCTTTCTAAGTTTATGTCACAAAAATAACCCTCAAAAACTAAAATGACTAAAATAGCATTTTATGTTTTAAAATTTAATTTTTTTTATTTTTCAAAATTTGAAATTTTATCCCAAAACCCCACTCCCCAACTCTAAACCCTAAAACCTAAACCCTAAACTCTAAACACTAAACCCTAAATCATAAACTCCACCCCTTAACTCTAAACCCTAATGTCTAAATTAATTTACCATTGGGGTATAAGTGTATATTTATCTCTTTTGATAAAACATTAAGTGCTATTTTGTTCATTTTTATTCTTAGAAGCTATATTTGTGACAAAAAAAATTTTAGTGCTATCATAGTCATTTTCTCAAATATATTTGTTTAGGATAATTTATAATCTAATGTTGTGTTTAAAAAAATCTATCATTTTATTATTTTGCAGGTTTTTATAAGTAAATACATTGTTATGTTTAAATAACATAGCCCTATTATTCTAGTATACTAGGGGCACAGTCCCCGCGCAAGTGCGGAGTCGGATACGTTATTGATGCGTGTTTTGGTTTGTCGTAAGGGAATTTGTCGCTTCTTTTCTTTGTAATTTTTTGTTTTTCTATGTTGTCTATAATACTTATGAATGGAATTTGGGGACGACACATCTTGATTAGGTTAATACAATAAAGATTAGCTATCTCATTGGTGTTGTTATTTTTATATTTTTTCTTCCTAATGATTTGTTCAAGCATTAGTGTTATTTGCGTTTTCATGTTTAAAAGTGGAGGTTTAGGGGGTTGGTAGTGATTACTAAGTTATTTCTTAGTTTATTAATCAAATAGTGTAAGGAAAAATATATTAAAATTTGAACTTTTGATTTTTAGTTTTCTAAGAACAGTAAATAAAGTATTTTTTTTTATTCTAGCGAATCCGTTTTTGAAGAGTTATTATTATTTTTTTGCTAAATTTTGGAACCAATTAAGTTAGCTAAATTAAATATTATACAACGACTAATAGAGTTTTGAGAACAAAGTGTTTTAGTTTGTTTTTGTTATTCTCTAATAAATAATCAACTACTGTTAATTGTTATTAAATTATAACGGGATTTGATCATCGCACCAAAAAGCCTGAATAAGATAGACCAGGAAATATAATTTTGTATAGCTTATGGCCAATGTAGTGTTTTATGTAAAAACTGGTATTAAAATATTTGGGTTTCAAAAAGAACTGGGCCTTGAGTCAAAAGTTGTGTCTGATTCTGAGTGAACTCATGCTTCCTCCGTTGTCGGAAAAGGGACACAATTTCCTCCGATTCCTGTAGATGTTTACAGTATTTAGTTTATGAGTTTGAAAACGATAGTTTGCTTAATTCGTGATTGATGAGAGATTTGCTTACATTAGCGTCGTCTGCTTCCAGTGAAGTCATTGGTCTTCGGCGGTTTCGGTTGCGTCGGATGTTAGACCTGCAAGAGAAAATGTTTTAATTTGTTAATTTAATTGATTTGTACAGAAATTCGTCTAGAACGCAAACGTAACAGTAAAGTTGCAGGTTTGTTTATAAATTGACATTGGGGGAGTAATCAATCTTTCTCTCGATTTCGTCTCTATCCTTGTCTAATCTCTTTGGAGCAAGGTTGAGAAACAATCGTGAGATATGGTTGAGACGAGACGTAGCTCTTCCGCCTACAAGCGTTTCTGTTCTTCGTCTTCATCAAGTGCCGTCCCTACTAATTTGGTGGCTTAAAGCACATTAACTTAGTGTGGCCTCATATTTTTTACTATCAAGTAATTATATATTAGAATAATTTTTTTTGTAATTGAATAGTATTAGAGCTATATATTATAATAATATTTAAAATATGTTTTTCAATGATGAATCAATATTTAGCAAGATAATAATACATTTATTTTAATTTAGTAGGAAACTTATAATTATGGCAGTTAAAGTTAGTAATATATAGCTTTAAAAATTTAAGCAGTAGTATAATAAAACAAGATTAAGAATTTAATTTAAAATAAATAAAACATATGATACAGAAAATTATTAAAGAATGAAAATAATCTAAGAGAGTCGTATTGTTTTTTTATTTGTCAACAAAAGAATCATATTGTTAAGTAAGCAATATATTATATGAAAACTGACAGAAAAAATAGTGAAAGGATACGTATGTTTTTTAAAAAATGCATAATAGGAGTTGAACTCTCGTATGTCACGAGTATTAGCAAACAATATGATTTGATTGTGGCCTAAAGCATATGCTTCATGAGCCTTATGCAAGGGACGGGCCTGTCTTCATCCCCTGAGCCATCTTTTTCATCTCCGGGCCCTTCCAAGGGATCTAAGGTGAAGATCGATGCTGCATTGCTGCTCTTGTTGGACCTGTTTGATTCATCTGTTTCTTCTGTAGCGTCTCCCTGTACTGCTGTCTGCGTCATTAGCAAAAGCCCAAGTATATTTTTGCTTAACTACTTAACTCTCAA
>NW_013618529.1:0-3242 GCF_000695525.1 Brassica oleracea var. oleracea
GAGCCTCCTTTCGCCAATCCTCGCCACACGACATTTAAAACCAAGGTTGCAAGAAAACCGAGTTTTAACAAGATAGACTCGCTTCTGATTCAGACAAGTGTTGATATCAACGGTGCATTACTAACTTCTGGTGCCAAGCTTACATACTGCCCCAGGAATGTATTAACAAGATAGAGTCAATGTGCAATGCTTACCTGTGGAAGGGCTCTCTGGAGGGGAGGTTCTCAGCAAAAGTCTCCTGGGAATTGGTCACTTCTCCCAAGCGTGAAGGTGGACTGGGCTTTAAGAGTTCAAAGATGTGGAACCGCACATGCTCTCTTAAGCTGTTGTGGCTTCATTCTCTTCAAAACAGACTCCATTTGGGTTGAATGGATGCACCAAAACGTCATCAAAGATAGCACTATTTGGGAAATAAAAGAGAAACAAAGTCACACTTGGGTATTCAAGCAAATTCTTCGTCTGGGATTCTTATTACGCAACGGGTTTGAGTTTTACCTGGTAATGGGCAGACATGTTGGTTCTGGACTGATCCATGGACAGACCTTCGCCCTCTCTTTAACTACATTGGCGCTAATGGTCCCCAAATTACTGGTATCCCCCGCTCTGCTGCTCTTCACTCTCTCTGGTCTAATGGCGGTTGGATAATGCCTGCAGAAAGATCTCCTAGGCTGGAAGAACTCCAAATCCACATGATAACATTGTCCCTTGGCGACTCAGTTGATACTCTGCAATGGAGAGTGAATGGACAATTAAGTAACTCATTTAAATCCAGCACAGTTTACCACTTAATCAGAGAGCAAAAGCCGCAAGTTCCTTGGGAGAAGGTTATTCGGATCAAAAAGGGAATTCCTAAGCACAAATCTCTGCTTGGTTGTTCTTACTTAATCGATGCCCTACAATTGGCAGGCTTACCTCTTGGGGTTTACGGAGTAGGAAACTCTTTGGGTGCTCCTTCAGTAGCTCAGTTTGGTCGGCGCTCTCTCTCAAGCTGGATTTTTCATCTACAAATCACACTTGGAGTGAGACACTTAATTCGCTCATAAACTACTCGTAATAAGCATAAAAAATACCTTACTCTCCTTGCATGGCAAGCATCGATCTATGAAGTGTGGAGGGAGAGAAATAACAGGATCCATTCCTTCAGGCCACCAGACTCTATCCAGAAGGGAATAGAATTGATCATCAAATACAGAATATCTGCTTCTAGAGACTCGAACCCGATTCAGTCATCAGAATGAGACAGTAACTAAGAAAGAAGGGAGATCTGATCAAGAGATGACCAAGAGGGAGAGAAGGATCATCTAATCAACCTGAAATCCTAGAAGATGAGGTGAAGATCAGAGATAGAGGGAGAGATAAAAGATAAAGTTGTATTTGTGATTGATTAGATTCTCGTGAATGAGCACAAGCTTACATATAATTGTCCTCAAGGATGAGAATTTTGACAGCTTGTACTGAGGACGAAGCCAACTTGCACCAGATGTTTCTCCAAATGTCATGTTAGCCATGAACCACGTCCAATAGGCGTACTTGTCTATCTTAACGTTGAAAAGCCTTTGGAAATAAGCTTTGAGTGCATAGTTCCAGACCTGAGAAGTGAAGTAACATATGGTGGTTGTACTAGTTCCTCTCCAGTCTCCGTAGTGAAGTAAAGCCTGCATCCCATTTTGTAACTTTGTCTGGAGGATGTTCTTTCCAACAAAATTCAACAGAACCCTCTTCATTGGACTGATAAAATATGCCAACACCAAGATTCTCAAAAGACAGCAGCTTGCGATTCTTCCCGTGATTACACACAACCCTTCAAGGCTCTTCTTCACTGTCTTTGTTGCCACTTCAAACTCAGCTACACATAGTTCCTTGAGAATGCTCCGCATATAAGACCACATGTCCTCGTTCTCATTTTTAGACGTCTCAGTTAATATCTTGTGCTTAGTTGTGATATTAACTAAAGACTCTTCGTAAATGACCATGCGTAAATGGCCATGAATTCTCTTTGTAAATCCTTTTGAATGTCCAGCTAGCTAAAAACAGCCTGTGTCGAAGCCTGCAATAACCAATTCCCTGAAGATGAAAAAAAATCCCATACTGCAATAACTCTGCTGGTACCATCTTCAGTGTTCAGTAGCCACTTGTTAGCTAAATCACCAACAGTCCTTTGTGCAACCAACACGTCTCGAACTGCCTTCATTAGGCTGTCTCCTTTGCATTTACTTCTCATGCCGAGCTTAAGGAGCAAAAAGAGTCCACTCATAACCTCAGCAAGCATCTTGATAGGAGGTAGCAATTTCCCATTTGAGTCGATGCAGAATCCATTGCCATCAAAACCAAAATCCATCAGTGATGGTTTCAGTACTAAGTTTGCAAAGTTAGAATGATTATTTCTCTTAAAAACTGAATCTGTCCTTGATTGCTTAGACTTCCCCCTGTGCTTCATGTAATACTCCTCCATATCACCACCATGTATCAGTTGCTTCACATCGTCACAGTCGCAGCTCTGTTCTGCGTAGTATGATCCATAGAGAAATCCAGTTCTAGTATGCTTCAATTTAACCACATTTTTCAACGGAATGTAATCTTCCTTGGAAGGAACAAGGTTGAATCTCACATCAGCCATAAGCTCTTTCACTCTTCTGAGGTTTCCCAAGGTTTCATCGCTTAGTAGCTTCTCCTTTACATCAGGAGGTTTATGAATCTTAGCGCCAAACTCAGATGCACTAATTAGTAATCGTGGCACTTCCTGAAACTGTGAAAGCAGTTGCTTAACTTGAATATGAAGTTATCTGATCAGTCTTGTATCTGACGTTTCTTTAGTTGGTAACCCTGGCTCCCATATGCGTTCAGCCATTTTCTCTGTTGATGCAATCTTTCCATCAGAATGCTCTCTCTATATTATCTTCCCACAACAACATAATTTTTCTTCTGCTATATGAATCATCAATAACAGGTATTGTCCTCCAAGAGAAAAATACCAATACCAAACATCATCATCAATCTCGGTATCAACAACATGATCCAAAACTTGTTGAATCATTTTTGTCGATATCCATGACTCTACTTTCCTCAACAACAAGATTTTCAACCTTGTCTTCATCAATCACATTCCATCACAAGAATTTGCAACCACAAAACACACACAATCCCATTTCCATTCTTCATAAATCATCTCTTCACGGAGCTTGCTTGAGGTGTCCAAATCCAAGGGTACCACTCCATTTTTGGGTTTTCCACCACTGAAACTT
>NW_013618530.1:0-3241 GCF_000695525.1 Brassica oleracea var. oleracea
AACGTCCAAAATAAATTGCAAAAAGGTCCTCGGGAAATCATGATTTTTGGCAGCAAAGTAACGCGGAGCGACCTCGGCACGTCGTTGCGAGGTTTACACAGTCTGTTAACACCCTAACAGCTGCTACTGAAAGATTCCTAATATATCCAAACTTGTCTTTTTATCGTTAGTACTTCAGCATCTGCTTCAGCACGACCCAAGAACATCCCTAAGAGATTTTCACCATTCCTCTATAATAATAGCCAGTGTATTATGGAATACACACGACTCCATAGCTCTTTTATAATGATCTCCATGTTCTTGAAACCCTAGCCTCCAAGTAACATGGATATGGACAACTTCCATATCAATAAGTACAGTTTCCTTTCCTTGAAATGCACTTATTCCACAAAGGCATAAACTTGCTCCCCAAGTTTATCTCTTGTTTTTTCTCCACGGTATAGACTTTCTCCTCAAGCTTATCCCACGCCAGCTCAGCATCTTGCGTCCACATGGTCTCTACCACTCTGCATGCCTCCTGGTTCACTCTCTGACACACACTGCCTCAACAACTACTTCAACGACTACGTCAAGACATAAACCCTCAGTTTATCCTTCTCCATCTCAGCATATATTGCATCCACATGGTAACCCACCACTCAGCATGCCTTATGTAGTAACGACAAATGCATCCAGCATCAGTGACTTTGTCACCTAGTTAGTCACGGAAGACTATTGATAATCTACAAGCTCCACTTGCATCTTCAATCTCCCCCTTTTAGCTTTGTAATATCCTTCTGGTTCAACAACCATGTTTCCTCACCTGGAAACTTCCACACTTGATATGCCATTCTCCCTCACGAGAGTTGCACTATCTTCATCTTCTACAATAGATATACTTTTCTCCCCCATGAGATAAGCACCATATACTTCAGGACGTCAATCACCATGCTCTTCTCCCCCACGTGATGTGCACTCCTTGGACCAAAGCGTCACCACTTCTCCCGCTGCTTGATTGCATACTAAGCTAGATGTCAATACAAACATCACAGATACACCTGCCTGCTTCTTCATTCGTACTGCATCAGGCTCTGACGCATCCGCGGAACTACTTCTTGAACTACCTCTCGAACCACTCCTTGTCTTGGCTCGTTAGGCTTGGGCTTCTTCCCCTCTGCTGTAAATATGGTAGGCTCCTCCCACCCAGTCTTCACAGCTATCCACGCAGCCTCATTGATTCCTCGAACCAACAGCTTCATGTGCACCTTCCAATGACCATACCGGCCATCCTTCAACATGATTGTCTTCTGCATAGAAAAATTGTGTACATCTTCACCTTTAGGATCACACCAGTAACTTAGGTGACCTGCTCTAATACCAATTCTTAGTGCAAAGATGACACCACAATTGAGTAATACAGAAGATAAATCAAGAGACAAAATAGATACAAGCAACTAACTATAGCTTTATTTGAAATCGTCTAAACAATCGATTACAAGACTTGCTTATCAGCTTTATACAGCATGTTAACACCCTAACAGCTGCTACTAGAAGATTCGTAATCTACCCAAACTTGTCTCTTTGTCGTCAGTACTTCAGCAGCTGCTTCAGCACGACCCAAGAACACCTTTAAGGGATTTTCACCCTTCCTCTATAATAATAGCATGCGTCTTATGGAATACACACAACTCCATTGCTCTTTTATAGTGATCTCCACGTTCCTGAAACCCTAGCCCCCAAGGAACATGGATATGAATAACTTCCATATCAATAAGTACACTTTCCTTTTCTTTAAATACGCTTATTCCTCAAGGCATAAACTTGCTCCTCAAGTTTATCCCACGCCAGCTCAGCATCTTGCGTCTATATGGTCTCTACCACTCTGCATGCCTCTTGGTTCACTCTCTGACACACACTGCCTCAGCAACTACTTCAACGACTACGTCAAGACATAAACCCTCAGTTTATCCTTCTCCATCTCATCATATCTTGCATTCACATGGTAACTCACCACTCTGCATGTCTTATGTAGTAACGACCAATGCATCCAACATCAGTTACTTCGTCGCGTCGCCTAGTTAGTCACATAAGACTATTGATATCTATAAGCTCTACTTGCTTCTTCCAGTAATCTTTTGTACATCAATGGCGTAAGCTAGTGGTTTGTGTGTATATATATTTGTTAAACTAATCTGTCACATAATGATCTAAGTATTTTTGACGCATAATACATGAATTAGTTTTGTTGTCGCAAACCACATGAATCATGATATTAACTACAAATCCAGGTGGTGCATTAAATTATAAACTTAATGAAGTTAATTTTATATCAATTCTTTATTCTTTGTACTGTTACATTAAAAAAATTATCTATTTCTTTTAGCCGCAGGTTTTTCTATTTCTCGATACTTTATAAACTTAGCACTCTTTCCAATACTCCATCCGTTTCATTAAGATAGACGTTTTACAAAAAAAATTGTTTCAGAACGATAATTTTTTTATGTTTTCTATAAAAAAATTGTAAACTTCAGTAAAATTAATTGAGTTACTATTGATTAAAAGTTATTAAAACTTGAAATTACAGAAAACAATATATTTATTATAGTGATTTAATGTGTTTTCTTAATTTGTGTGAAAACACTAAAAAATGTATTCTTGTAGAACGGAAAGAGTATTTAATTAGAATGAAATAATGTATCACTAACCACATGATTTCAACTAAAATACTAAAAAAACAAATAACCATGACGAAGGAAAAAAACTATAGAAGTGTATCATAATCATAATGTTATCGGGTTGGTTGTGCAAGAGATTTTTGTTTGCTGGAACAAATTTTGGCGTCATATTTTTATATTTCCTAATTCTTAGTAGGTGGAACCAATTTCACTCTATAGTCTTCTATAAACAAATGAATGAAAAACACGTGAATGGTAGATGAATCCCCCCAAAAAATTGTTGTGAACACTCGGATTAGATTCTATAGTATCAAAACAATGACAAATATTACATGTTTGTAGACCGCTAATGACCAACTAAACATTTTAATGTAGACCTCAAATCAATGATAGTTCTATACACAAATTAATGATGATTTTATACATATTTAGTGTTTGTCTATTAGTTAGAATAATACAAAACTCAATAGAGTTTAGTTTTCGTTTCTAACTAAAATAGGATATATATATATATTACTATTAGAAAGCCAGTAAACCTAGATTCACTACAAGAAAACACAGTTTTAGCAAGAAAATTTAACGAGGAA
>NW_013618531.1:0-3223 GCF_000695525.1 Brassica oleracea var. oleracea
AAGCTTTGCTCATGTCAGTTTTGACAGCCATATAACAATGTTTCTTCACCTTTGACTTCTTCAGGTAGTGTGGCAGTTCATGGGTGATGAAAATATTATCTGATATGGCTCTTTGTGGGACAAATGCAGATTGGGTTTCGGTGATGAGGTCACCAAGGAGAGGCTGGAGGCGCTTAGCTAGGAGTTTCGAGATGATTTTGTAGCTCACATTGCATAGCGCTATCGGCCTGTAGTCTGAGACCTTCATAGGGCTGAGTATCTTTGGAATCAGCCTGAGATGGGTTTCGTTGATCGAGCTTGGCATTTGGCCTGAGTGAAAGAACTCTTTGACCTCTCTAACCACATCGTTTCCTATCACCTGCCAGTTTGATTGAAAGAAGCAAGCTGAAAAACCATCAGGTCCCGGTGCCTTGCCCGGGTGAATGGAAAAGAGAGCGTTCTTAATCTCCTCTGAATCAGGTAAGCGAATCAGTCTCTGGTTTGTAGCCTCAGAGATGATTGGTTGGATGGCTTCATTGATCACTGCTTCCATAATGTCAGGGTCGCGGGGAATAGGAGTGAAGATATTAGCAAAATATGTCTCCATTGTGGCTGCGATATCTTCCTCTGTGAACATCGGCTTACCATCTGCATCCTCAATTACAGTAAGTTTATTGAGTGTTCTTCTTTTCCTAGTAGAGGCGTGGAAAAAGCCTGTGTTCTTGTCTCCCAAGTTTAACCAGAGTTGTCTGCTTCGTTGGTACCAATGGTCTTCTTCGTTCTTGTATGTTTTTTTCAACTCTTAATAGAGTCCAGCAAGACGTGTTTCATTGGGTATAGAAGCCGACAGTAGCTCGTCAATTTGTCTCTTTAAGTCCTCCAATCGCGTCTTTAGCTCAACTTGTTGTTGTTTTGACCATTTGATAATAGCTGTTTTGCACTTGTCAATCTTCTATTTGACCCTAAGTTGTATCTCCTCTGCCCAAATATCTTCCACCAGTTTTTTCACTTCAGGGTTGGTACTTAAGGTCCGGTCGTATCTAAAGATTCCCTTCTTTTTCTTTCGTAGGGGTTCAAAATATGTAACAATGGGTCGATGGTCAGAACTTTCGAATCTGAGGTACTCGCAGCGGCTAGACGGATAAAGTTCTGCCCAAGAGCTATTTGAGAGCGCACGGTCTAGGCGACACTTGAAATTGTGATCCCATCGTTTTCCCCTCCAAGAGAGGAAATTACCAGAGTGTTGGAGGTCATAGAGGTCACCTTCGATAAGGAAAGTTCTGAAGTCTTCAAAGGATCCCTCTGGTCTTTCAGGTCCTCCTTATTTCTCGATATTACCCGTGAGATCATTGAAATCTCCAGATAAGAACCAAGGAGCGTCACGCACCAGAGCTAATGCGGAAAGGAAGTCCCAGGTTTGCTTTCGCTTCTTCTTATCTGTGTCTCCATAAATGAATGTAGCAAAGCTTAATTTCCCTTCATAGATCAACTTAGTGTCGAAATAATTTTTACAGGAGGAGACAACTTCAAGATCAATTCCCTCTTTCCAAAGTAGAGCTAGTCCTTCTCCTGCAGTTCCATGTGGAGGTACCGTTCTGATGTTCCCCAGCCTTAAGCATTCGAGTTTTTTAACCACCACATGATGGGGATTTTTTGTCTCCGAGAGAAATATGATGTTAGGATCGACTTTTTTGCAGATTTCTCGGAGTCGTCGAACTGTCCAGGGGTTCCCCATCCCTTGACAGTTCCAGCATACTACTTTTAAGCAAGAGGATAGGACGGATGCCGAAAATCCGTCTCCACATCAACCCGTAGCTTTTTTGGTGGAGCCTTTGATGTCTTGGGTACCTTAGGACCTTTGTGAATTGTGCTAGGACCTGCTCCATTAGTTTTCATGTTTTTTCGAATGTTCACCTCTCTGCGAGGGATAGTTGAAGGGATTCTTCTCTTCAGTGGGGATGGTTGGGTTTTTTAAATAGTACGGCGACGTACTCCAACACCCAGAAAGCTAAGTGGAGAAAGGATTACATTTCTTCTTCCAGGTCTTCGTTTTGTAGCCACTGGAAGTGTTTCAGGGGGGGTCACAGGGTCCTCCTCAGTTTCCCTTATTGGCCCAAGTCGCATGGTAGCAGGGATTCTAGATGGGTTTGGAGACAAGTTTTCTCGGAGGACGCTTGGATTTGCATTCTGTGGGTTGTTCGATGGTGGGACTCTAAGCATCAGGGTAGCAGCTTCTACCACTTCACCAGCTTCTTCCGCAAGGCGGAAGCGTTCTTTCCTGGCTGCACTTTCAACAGGGTCTGCGAAGTTTGTATAGTTTTTCATAACCTCCCTGACTTCCGTCATTGCAGCGTTTAAAGCCGTATCCGGAGCCATATCTTCGTTTTGTTGATAGGGTGGTTTAGAGGACGCTGAGTGTTCACTGCGAGGTATCATCTCAGGTGCTGGTTCCCTTGGGCGTGAGGGTTTCTCCACCTAGATCTGCCTGTGGGAAGTGTTCTTCTGGATATGGTGAGACAGTGGTTTATCGGAAAGGGTTCTATCAGACGACTGATTGAGCGGTCTCCTGTATTCCCTAGAGTGGGCGGAACTCGTCTCATTGAGTTCTCTGGGGCTGTAATAGTTAGCACGCTCGTTGCGGGAGTAAGGGAGATTGAATTCTCTATTTCTCAGAGGCGGGGATCTTTGTCTACTACCACCAGAGTAGATGGGTTTTTCTCTCTCAGCTCTGTGTCTGTCCTCTCCCGGAGTAGGGTTTCGGTGGTTGTCTCTTTGGCTACGAGAGTTGAAGTGGGAGGTAGCTCTTGCGTGATACTCAGGGTAAGCGTCGTGTATTTGGTTTCTGCTATGCTCTCGCTTACTGGCTTCACTTGCTCTTTCCTGACTCTGGAAACTTTTGTTCACAACTGTAGGGCAGTCTAGTTGCTCATGGTCAAGCATGAGACAGAGGGAGCAGTGCTTCTCGAGCTTCTCATAAACAAGTGTTACTTCAACTTCTTCTCCAGTGTCAAACTCCATCGTTGCTTTCTTTATGAGGGGTTGGAGACCATCTAGTAGGACTTTCATCCGAGCTTTCGTTGATGTTATCTCAACCTTGTCGAAGATACCTATGTCATTGGCCAGAGATTTTAGAGCGACGTCTGACCATAGGTGGAGAGGGATACCTTGGACCTGGATCCAAAAAGGTATTAAGTTCAGAAATTTTGGAGACAATGAAGGTTCCCATCGTTGAAGGATGAGCATC
>NW_013618532.1:0-3217 GCF_000695525.1 Brassica oleracea var. oleracea
CAGTTTTCCTGTTTGGGAATATGACAACTTCCTCGTCATTATGATCATTTGAAACCAGTTTTGTTTTTTTTCTTGGTCTTTTTAATATTCAATTACGACCTTTCCGCATTTAATGTGAGCCTGTCACAGAAGATATTACTACATACACAAAAATTAAGAGCAAAGAACCAAAAGAAAAAAAAAAAAGAACACTGGTTACCACTCCTTGATGAGACATTATTTAAGGGTAACAAGTTTATTCAAACACTGAAAGAATATGCCAATGGTTCAACCAATATTCTTGGAGAAGCCTAACTTATTAGATAAATATCCTTTGTAAAGTGTAACTAACGAAACTACTTTGTGTATTTAAACATTGTAATCACGTTAATGAAAGGCAAGGGAAATACTTCCAATAACATGGTATCAGAGCTTTAATGTTGTTGAAGCTCTTCACACAACAACCCACCTTCTAAATATCCTACCCTCAACTTCCATCGATAACCAAATTCTATTTCAAAAACTATTCAACTCTATCTGAATATAACAGTTGTTTGATCGTTGTTATAATTTTTTTATTTTAACTGAAATACATGGTTATATTCATGTTTGATCGATTTATTTGCACAATACATAGTTATATTCCGGTTTGATCAGCGATATTTTTAGTAGTATTTACAGCGACTGAACCGGATCGATAACCGTACCGTGTCAGGTCGCAATAGTCAGACGCTCTGGACACGAACCTTCGTGTTTCACATTCCTCGAGAGAAGGGAACAGTTAGTGGGACCCAGATTATGGGGACTGTGTGTGACCCCCGTAGTCTTTCGGTGTGATGGGACATAAGAAAACAACAAACACTGTATTGGTTCGTTGGATGAATCCCCAATATGTCGGCAACAATCATGCACACAAATTCTTTAAAAACAAAACTGGTTTCAAATATTTTGGACTTAAGATAGGAATACGATCTAGTGATTGCTACTAGAAATGATAAATCCTATGGTGCAGGGCGTTCCAACAGTTTGGTTATATATTACCTTGGATATCTTGCAGCCTGTATACACCTGCTCCTAGTACCTCGATTACCTTGTAGAGTCCTTCCCATGCGGGAGACAGTTTTCCAGTTGTTTTCTCTGGTCGTCGAAGAACCCAGTCCCCTTTCTGAAAGGTTCTGGTTCTGACTTTCTTGTTTTAGGTTTTGGCTACTTCTTGTTGATATGCCTGATTTCTTAGTCAAGCGGCTTCTCTCTTTTCGTCGAGTAGGTCGAGGCTTAGCGACATTAGCTCGTGGTTCTCCTCCTGAGAGGTGGATCCTGAGATCGTGGTCTTCACATGCATTTCGGTTGGGATTATTGCCTCTGCCCCGTATACCAGGGCATTAGGCGTTTCCTTGGTTACCGTTTTTGGAGTGGTTCGGTAGGCCCAAAGAACTCCGTGTAGTCCCTCTGCCCAATTCCCCTGTGATCCTTCCAGACGCTTCTTTAGCATGTTTACCACGGTTTTGTTTGTGGACTCCGCTTGTCCGTTGGACTGGGGATGTATCAACAAGAATGTTCTCAGAAATCGGGCATATCAACAAGAAGTAGCCAAAACCTAAAACAAGAAAGTCAGAACCAGAACCTTTCAGAAAGGAGACTGGGTTCTTCGACGACCAGAGAAAACAACTGGAAAACTGTCCCCTGCATGGGAAGGACCCTATAAGGTAATCGAGGTACGAGGAGCAGGTGTATACAGGCTGCAAGATATCCAAGGTAATATACAACCAAACTGTTGGAACGCCCTGCACCTTAGGATTTATCATTTCTAGTAGCAATCACATGGTCCGCAATGGCATACTACGAGTTGTGCACATATCAAGTCCGTAATTCACAGCCTGAACACATCTTCCTATCATCGGCTACATGAAGAACACAGGATCAAACATCCAACACCATTTCTTCTCCGCTAACACACAGTCACCAAGACCGGAACAAGCCCATGTCGGTAAACAATTCTTTAAAATATATTTACATATAAATATATTGCATCATAAAATATATTGTTGCATCGCTTTTACAACTTTTAAAGTTCATGCAGATTTACAATTTAGCGTCACAGCTTTATAAATAAACTTATACAACTACTAGATGTTTTATACACTATTCTCGCATTATCAGTCGCTCGAACTTATATTGAGATTCATTTTTCGGTCTCAAATTGGCACAAAATCGTACCGAACTCTATTTTCAACTTTAAACATGCTCAAACACTTAGCGAGTTTTACCACACAGTCTCAAACGACCCCAATTCTCATCGACTTGACTATCCTCTGTGTCAAAAACGACATCGATGTACCACATCCTTTGGCCACCACGGGCCCGCGAGTTAGATTCCTGATCAGTTTCTATCTCACAAAACATCTCGAAGACGAGCGATATAAATTGCTCCTATAGTCGAACCAAAATAAACGTTCGACTCTCTATGTGTAGCCAATCATTTTGCATTGACTTAATGATTCGTTGGGACTATATATATATATATATATATATCTCAAACACCTTTACACAAAACACGAAATATTGACATAAGCCTGAATCAATGCGAAATAAGCGACCAAATTCACATCAAATTACTCATAAATAAAAAACAGACTCGATAAACATATTCATCGTTCGAGTCCAACCTACCATGAGAGATCAAAGGAACTCATTGTACTTCTCAGAATCAGCAACTTTGTCAACCAGCTCGACCTTTTACCTTTAATACCACGAACTCGATCCACTTTCCATATTTCGTGCAACATTTTCGTCATACTACATCGAGCTCTTATCCCGACCCAAGAGCATAAACGAATTCGGTTACCCAATGATCAAAAGATTTTCAAACGACTTGTTACAATACATCTAAGATCAAACTCGCATTTTGATCACGAAGGAACCAAGACTAAAAGCTCAATGCAATCTTTCTTGCGCGATCTTGCTATCAAACGGCAAACGACTTCGTTTTGGTTATTAGAAAGCTTTTCCGTTCCCCAACCTCGTCACCTCGCTTGAAGAACTAGGGGACAAATGTTGGACCATGATTTTTACCAAATCACTCCTACTAAAATTATATGTTATTCTAGAAATTATTGTGGGACAATAATTCATCACAAAGTCTCGTGTTGTTATTAAACGTCAAAGACAAAGTCAAAAGTTAGTTACTGATCTCTCGGACTCACATGGACGTAAGAAGAGGTCAAAGACTGAATTTTAG
>NW_013618533.1:0-3217 GCF_000695525.1 Brassica oleracea var. oleracea
CACTCTAGTATCTACTTTCGCTGACTAGAGATGCTCAGCTCATTCATCGATATCAGGTAAACTACTGCACGGTTAGTGAGTGATCGAGCCTAAGATCTAGCAGTAAGTGATCAGGTTAGGGCTAGCATTATAACTAAAGTGAACGAAGACACAAAAGAGTTGCTTATTTATGTTTAGCCTTGCGATTAGCACCCTAGAACCCTAGACAAGCTAGCTGACTACTCAGCCATAACACAAGATGAACAAGACATAATAACTGAATAATATTGCATATAAATCAAAGGTAAATCAATGGGGTTCAGGATGATCTTCTCTGTCAAGAAGAGGAGTTGTCTCCCTTACAATAGCAAATATCCAAGAATAGGTCTAGGTCTCTTGCAAAACTAGCGTAGTCAAATAAAATAGATAGGGGCCGCTTTTATATGGAAGCGCACATAGACTTCAGAGTGGAGAATCGGTAACTAGGGCAAATCTTTGAAAGATATGGAAACTTCCATAATTATCGAGAACAATCGTCTGGCTGTTCCTGGTAGGATCAACCGTCAGACTGCTCCGCTGATTGTTCTTCGGGAGAAATCTCCAATTCTTGCTCCTTTCTTCATGCCTCTTCCTTTAGTTTTTCAATCTTCTCCAGAACTGAAATGACTCTAAAAAGACTAGACTAACTCGATAAAATAATGAAAACAAGTTAGAAAGCATATACACAATGATGTCAAAAACACCATATATCATTAAGCTAAAACAATGAATGAGTTTTAAAGTTGATATCGTAACAAGCAAGTAAGAGATTGATTTAAGGTTTTCAGATGATTAAGAATGCTAGCCTACAGTGGTTTGATCGGGTGTTAAACAGTTGTGAGCCAAAAAATTATTCAAGTTCAATTTAGCACTAGTCTAGAACTTGGATCACTTAAGATAGATCAGCCCACTATCGTGGTGTTTCACCTTTTGTCAATCGATCTCAGTACCTAAGCTCTCGTTTGGACTGAGATGCGATGATAAACATTAAGATCAAGTCCGATCTGTTCACAAAACACCCTAACATCTACTTTCGCTAGTTAGGGATGCAATGCGCATTCATTCAATGTCTAGCAACCTATAACACTTTTGATGAATAGATTAAACCTGTGATCATATGCTAAATGGCCAGTTTAACACAAGCAGTAAGTGTTGCAATGAATGAAGACAATCGATTTATAACTTATTCATGTTTAGCCCACGGATCTAACACCCTAACACCCTAGACTAAGCAAGTTGAGTACTCAGCTATGAAGCAAGAAAACACAGAGATTGAAATTGAATAATACATCACTCCAATTATAAAAAAAAATAGAGATAGGGTTCAGGGGGTTCTTCTCTAAGGTGAGAGAGAGATCCTTCTCCCTTTACAAAGTATGAAATTGCAAGGTACAAAGCTCTCAAGTCTTATTTCTTCTCCAAAAACTAACGTAGTAAAATAATACTCCCTCCGGATTTGAATATATGATGTTTAAGGTTGTGCACACATATTAAGAGAAATTAAATACTTACTTATATCAAATACTTTTTGGTTTTACTTTTAGTTAGTTTAAAGATTTATTTGAATCCCAATAAAATTCAACCACTTATATTTTTTACATTTTATTTTAAAAGCAAAATGCATTAATGAAAAGTAGAACATCATACATTTGTATACAAGAAAAAAAAACTAAAACATCATATATTCAAATCCGGAGGGAGTAGAAAATAAGAAAAGATATACTGCAGGTCTCTGGCGGCTGCATAAGATAAAATTGGGTTGATTAGGGCAAATCCCGAAATATTAGAAGTTTCCATAAAAACCTATGCCGCGGGAACATGCACTCGGGTTGCTCCACACTCTCGAGAACAGCCTGCAAGGTTGTTCCGCTCGTGAAAATCTCCAATTCGGGTTCTTTCTGACTCTTTTGCTCCAGCTGGTCCATCTCCCATCCAATGCAATTCCAAACCTATAATAATTTGAAAAGAACTAGGAAGACTCGATAAAGACTTGAAAACCAATTAGAAAACATATATACAAGATGTAAAAAACATCATATATCAACTACTAAGCAAAGGGTGATCAATAAATTCTAGTAAAACAAACATGGGTTGTGTAACTAACATAGTTCGAAAGAACTAAAGGAAGTCTAACTGTCTGTGAAACTAAAACGACGGCTTCGACGTCTCCAATCTTTTGGACCTAGGAAGTTGTAAGTTCGTAAAGCATGGTTGGCTTCACGTTTACAGGAACGTTATGGAGAGTCTCCGCCAAGTGTTAACACCAATCATGATATTGTTTTGTATATGGTACACGTGTGCAGATGAAATGTAACTGCAATTTAAGTTAGTGCGTGATTACGCTGAATAATAGAGAGTTTGCTATATCCAACACCATCTCCGATGGTTTACTATATCCAAGACCATCTCCCCGATAGTTTACTTTATTTTAAAGTAGTTTTCACTCTGAAATAGAGTAATTCTAAAACAGAGTAACTTTAAAATAAAGTATGATTTCTCTTCAATAGTTTACTCTATATTTGATTCTAAAAAAGTATTCTTAAACATATTCTTTTTCTATTTTATGACTAATACTTTTTACTAACAAAATTACAAATTGATACCTTATATTTTGTTTTTCATAAAGTTCTCATAAATTATATATATATATATATATATATATATATCAAACATTTATAATATTTAAAATTACATTACATTATATTAAAAACATAATACATTTTAACTTAAATATCACTATTAGTGTATCTTTTCCACAAATGATCAATTAAGAAATTTCAAATGTGAAATGAGCTTCTTTATCTTTGATTTTTCTAAATCGACCAAGAAACGATTCAAACGGAACATCATTTGGATAATATTTCACAATCATGGTGGATCTTGGAGCAATTTACCAGAAAATTAAGTCAGTATTATCTATAATTTTAATTTTATGTTATGTTACTTATTTTTAATTTTAGTACTTTTTTCTTTGGCTAATCTTATAAAATTATTTTTAATTTGCTGCTTATTTTATTTGGCTAATAAAATAAGTTTCCATCGTTTATATATATTGTGTTGAACTTAATGTGTTGTTTGTATAATTAAATTACACAAATAAATAGTTAAAAAGTAAAAATATTAACGAATAAAAAGACTAAAGTATAAATAAAAAATTACACTCTATAATAGAGTAAGAAATAGAGTTATTCCAAATATA
>NW_013618534.1:0-3204 GCF_000695525.1 Brassica oleracea var. oleracea
TTCCGTCGGAATGTCCGTCAGAATATCGCTGTTTTCTTGTAGTGAGTGCAAAGAAGACACACAAAGAAGCTAAGAGCATGTTTATCGCAGGTTTCTTAGGTTGAGTCTCTTAGCGTAATATAAGATACGGTATCTTACCTTTTAACTAAAAAAGCTAAGAAACGTCTCTTATATCTTATATTTAAGAGACGTCTCTTATATCTTATATTTAAGAGACGTCTCTTACTTTTTTTAGTTGAAAGTTAAGAGATTATATCTTATATTACGCTAAGAGATCCAACCTAAGAGACCTACAATAAACATGCTGAGAGACCAAAAGAGGAAAGAAAAGTCAAAATTGATCGGAGAAAAATATAGCAAGCAAAAAAAAGAAATAGAGAACTTAAAATGTAAAGGAGAAGAAATGTCTGAATATTACTGTCTCATTTCTTGACTCAAGATTATACAGAAGCTTGCTATTTATATAAAGAACACAAACCCTACGAGCCTCTACTGAATGACTCAGTTTGAATCACAGCTCCACAACTCGAATCTATTCTGCAGGTCTGGCTTGTGACGTTCTGGGTTAAACTTTTCATTAATGACTTTATTCTTGTTTTCAATTTTCTGTCTTGTCGCCGTTGCAGAAGTGATTACTGTAATGGGCTCTTCTTCTATTTGTTCACTTGTGTCGATGAGCTTTTCTTCCTCTATTCTTTGACTCAATCCCATCGTCCTCTTTTGTGCTGACCTAACATGCTTCTCTCTTCGCACTCTGTTCATTGTTGTTGCCTTTGGCTTTACACCAAAGAGAATACAGAAGCTTCTTTCCTATGGTGACGTCGGAGGCGTACGCCGAGGAAAAATTGAACCGTAAAATAAAAAAGAAGAAGAAGAAAAAAACTCTTAGGAGAAAAAATATTAGTGTAGTGGCGACTGAGATTTAGATGAAGAAATACAATTCTTTGAAGTATTCATGTACGAAAAAGACTTATAACTTTAAAATTTACATCTCCTCTTGTTCCCAATCAAAATGCCACCTACATTAATAATAAAATAGATTAATTTTATTTTAAAAAATCTGAAATAATTTAAAAAAAATAATAACACCAATATTAATGATACCAACGCCACTAACTAAACTCTAAACTTTAAATCTATACCCTAAACCCAAACCGTAAACCCTAAACCCAAACCCTATATCCTAAACCCAAATCCTAAACCTTAAACCCAAACCGTAAACCCTAAACCCAAATCATATATCATAAACCCAAATCATAGACTCTGAACTCATACCATATATCTAAACCTAATCCCTACACCCTAAACTCAAATCGTAAACCATGAACCCAAATCCTATATCCTAAAAGTTTGGGTCAATGTTAGTGTTGTTTCTTTATGGTTTAAGATTTGGGTTTAGAGTCTAGGTTTGGGTTTAGGATCTAGGGTTTGAGTTTAAGGTGTAGGGTTTGGGTTTGGAGTTTACGGTTTGGGTTTAGGGTTTAGGATTTGGGTTTAAGATATAGGGTTTGAGTTTAGAGTTTAGAGTTTGGGTTTAGAATTTAGGGTTTAGATTTAAGGTTTAGGGTTTAGAATTTAAGATTTAGGGTTTAGTTAGTGGCGTTAGTGTCATAAAAATGAGCGTCATTATTTTTTTGAATTATTTTAGATTTTTTTTTAAAAAAATAATGTATTTTACTATTAATCTATGTGGCATTTTGATCGGTAATAAGAGAGAATGTGAATTTAAAGGTTCACCCCTATTATTAACACCTCTATTATTAACACCACAGTGCCATGTAGGATTAGGAGAAAAATGAATATTAAAACTTAAAAAAAAGGAAAATAGCTTAAAAAAATAAAAGAACGTAGCTGTTAACGGTGTCGATGGCTTCCTTCATCGCCCACAGAGAAGATGGAAACTGTGTTTGTCAAGTTGAGTCTCCAATTCTATGCTTTCAAATCAAATTTTGATTTCTTCTCCAATCCAAATCAAGCCATGTACGTCCGGTTCTACAAACATATCATGACTTACGTACTTCAAATCAAGCCATGTACGTCTGGATTCGGATTAGTGTCAAAGGGGTTTGTCAAAGAGAGAACTCCAACCACATAAGCTGTCTGCCACACTACTCTGAAGATGTTGATGTTGAATTTTCCAAGGAATGGTATGTTTACTGAATATTCAGATGTGATGAACTTGTTGTCAGGCCAGTTTCTACTCCTACAAAGCTTGCTCTTTTCATAGTTTTGTTCTCTGCTAGGCTAGATTTCAATGTATCCTGCAAAAAGTATCAAATTTTCACCAGTTATTGACAATGACAATCAATTCTCATGTGTTTTAACTTAAATCCAACCTACGTGTACGTACCAATTGTATCCACAGGCTGAGAAAGGAAGTGACTCGTAGTTGTCACCGTTGTCTTTGACCAGTTTGGACATAGTGTCAAATGACTCTAACTTCACACAGTACGTAACTGGAGGACAAGTTCTTGTCTCTTCCCTTATTGTTGCCGAGAGCTTCTTGTGATTCCTAGCAGGAACAGAGACTGAGCTCCTAGCTAATGTTACAAGGAAGTATCCCCACGTCCAACAATCCTTCTTCTACTACTGCTTCTGTTTCCATTAGGTTTTGAAAGTTGTAGTAAGGTTTTGCAAATCTTACTACTTCCACAATGAAAACAAGAGAGTAGATCAATGTACTGATATAACATGATTTTAATGGTATTTAGGATATCATTTAGCTCATTCTAATCATTCTAGGTTGCATTTAGGTCTTTATATTGCATTTTCATACATAATTGCATTTGATAGGGTTTGGATTGCACAAATGAGGGGTTTTGGCAAGAACAAGGGTCAATTTACACGTTTTATGACTTTGGGGCCAGAATGAAAGATAACAACAGTCCAGGGACCCAATGTGCAAATAGCCTAAAAGTCACCATCGTTGATCTTCGATGGAGCTCCTCTTCGATCCGCGACAGCGATGCTTGAAGCGACGACGAGCCTCACCGGAGCAGAGCACACCAGAGGATCTGAGCTGGCCTGAACATGATGATCCGCGGTGGAGTTCGTGGTGGCAAGCGGAGGTTTCAAGCGACGACGACCAGTGGATCTTTGAGACACGACGGAGGAGCTGAGCACGAAAACAACCATGGCTTGGATCCGAGGCACGGATAAGACAGAAGAGGAAAGTGACGACGGAGGAGTCAGGCTGAGCCGCGG
>NW_013618535.1:0-1839 GCF_000695525.1 Brassica oleracea var. oleracea
CCACCTAAAACATTAACGTAAGCTGTAAACTCATTTTAAAAGTAAAAATAAACTCTTTTGAAGTAAAATAATATGTGCACTACCAGATTATCTTGAACTTTAGCATAGGAATGTGAGCCTGATCTGTGGCTGTGTGGACCCAAACCATCACGGTTAAACATACGAGCCAGACGAGCTTTCTCACTTTTTTCTTTGGCTTTTGGTGTCTTCCAGTAATCAGACATTACTCTCCAATCTTCTGAAAGAATCCAATCAGGTTTCACTCCTTTGGATTTTGCAAGGCTCACCATTCCTTTGAGGCGAGTGGCAGCTAGTTCATCAATGTTAGCTTTCACTAGATCTTCGATGGCAACATTCCACTCATACTTAGTCTACAATCAAAACGATGTGGTTAGAGTTATTAAAAACAAACAAAAAACAAGATATGAATGAAATGTTCATGAAATATAAAACTTTTAATGTGGAAGAAAGGAAATATGCATTTGATGTTAAAAATATGTAGAAACACACCTTAAACGTTGAATACCAAGCATCCTTGTAAAACTGGGGTACCTTTCTCCAGCTGTACCATGGTCCTTTAAAAAATCCTTCAATGATTTTCCTTACACGTGTTGATATTTCAGTGTTGTTCTTGAACCTGTACAGATACAGTTGAGTTTGTTATATATATACTTTGTAAATCAGAGAAGAGTAATTCAGAATATATACCATTTAGCTCCATTCTTTCTAGATGGATGAAGCACTCGAGAATCTCGTTCAACAGGTACAAATTCTTCCCTTTGTTCACGTGGTTGGGCATTTGCAGCAACTCCTTCCCTCTGTCTTTGGAGACCAACAGATTCAAGAGATGATCTTCCAAACAAGCGACCGCCTAACATCATTGGTGGACGCATCTATAATAGTACAGAATAAATCATAGAAAAAGATGCAGCTCAAAAGTATTAGATCATGACATAACAAACAATAAACGAAAACAAACGATTAACTGCAAAGAAAAAAAGAAAACCAAAGAGATCTGAGACCTCGACGGCTTTGATTCAGTCTAAGATGTAGTTTAGGTTCTTAGGTTTAACGTGAGACGAGGTAACTAATATTACTTCCTTTATATAATAGTTAAATTTTAGGATATTTCTTAATATTCTTACCATGTTTTAAGGGATTTTCCCGGTTTCCACTTAATTTTTAGGTTTTGCCGCTCTAAAGTAAAAATCTAAATATCTCCACAACTTAAAAATGCGCCATTAAGAAGTTAAGGCGCCATTAAGAAAGAGATAGCAAAAAAAAAAAGAAAACAAAATAAATAATCAAAGTATATACCTCGCTAGTCTATTCAACGACGTTGACCTGGCACAAGATAAAAGCAATTCCTTCAGAATCTGCAACAGACGCCATATAACTTCTTCGAGTCTTTTCCCATGGGAGAGATCATCACCTTGATTAGTATAAGGTCCCCCTATTCCCCCTCACAGATGAAATCATAGCATTTACGTATTCCTGTTAATAACACATGCTATGAGACAAGCTCGACCATAAATTGTAGTCTATACAATTAGAAACTCACAAGACAAGGGAGAAAAGCTTCTCAATTTGAGATCAAACGTCGCTCTGATATAATTTCTTCCAAGATAACTAAGAGACCCAAGTATTGTTATGCCCTAACATTTCTATACACAAATCAACCAAATCAAGATTGACATAATTTTCAACAAGCGCTTAGTTAGAATCTCAAGTACCTGAAGCAAACAAACCAAGATTGACATAATCTTCTCCTTTTGTTAGAAACTCAATCTCCTCTTCGCAAATCTTACAAAACAAAACAAATAGCAAAGCCAAGTTTTT
>NW_013618535.1:2092-3204 GCF_000695525.1 Brassica oleracea var. oleracea
ATATATATATAGATATAGCAGGACACCTTAATGATATCAGATGAGGCGGCGGCTTAGAAGGATCCACGGGTTTTTGTTTCGGCGAGAAGAACTTCGAAGCGAAGTAGCAGAAGACGGTGATTCTTATGAATCAAAGCTGCTGCATGCCAATAAAAAAAGTGACCTTTTTAAGACTTGTAGTTGTTTCAGAATCAGAGATGAATCCAGAACAAAACAGAGATGAACACTTACTTGAACCAAAACGAAGAGTCCCACAGTGAAGTGCCTGGCTTCGGAATTCATGGTTTGATCTCCGACACTGAACCGGCTTCACATGCCAATCTAAGAAGAAATCAAGAAGGAAATTCGATCTCTTCCTCTATTAGTCTCTGGTACAGAAGGTCAAGATTTGGATTGCTTCTTCAAATCTTCTTCTTCCGATCTAAAAAGGGTTAGTCGAAAGAAAAAAAAGAGGAAATGAACAATGCAAGCTGCCTTTCGGTGATATAAACCATCCCCTTCATTAAAAAAAAAACTGATCATAGTTAAAACTTAAAAGAGGTCAAAGATTAAATAAATAAAATAGTTTAAATTTAGTTCCAAAACCAACGCCATAATCATATAAAATATAAAACTATAACACCAAATTTAGTCAGATTCTTTATCTGTTAACTCATAATCATTATTTTCATCATCAGCATCTGATCTTAATCCCGCTTCTTCGTCTTCTACATCTTCAAGATTTTCAGTTTGACCATGTTGATTGACTAATGTCTCGACATGTAGTACATCAGTAGAAACAACCGAATTATCATTGTTCTGTTGCATTGCAGTGGAATCCAAATTTTGATTCATCAATACTTTTCCCCGCGGCTGAATCACGATAGCTGCTTTCCAGTGATGATCTTTCTTATGAGTTACTCGTGGATACGGAACATAACATACTTGATCTGCTTGTGAAGATAAAATAAAGGAATCATATTTTCCATGACGCTTTCCAGTATGAACATCAATAATTCCAGATTTGTTCACACGTATGCCTTTCCCAACGGTTGAATCATATCAATCACATTTAAAAAGCACAATTTTAAGATGAACCGGTCCAGGATAATGGAGCTCACAGATCTCTTGTA
>NW_013618536.1:0-1804 GCF_000695525.1 Brassica oleracea var. oleracea
TTCGTGTGTAAATATAGTATGTGAGAGGATGAAGAAATGGAGTGAATAAAGAGGTTGGGGGTGAAGGTATTTATAGATAAAATGCTGCCGACAGTACCGAAGAAATTCCGACGGAATCCCGACGACAACGGCTCTTTCTTCGGAATTTCCTCGAAATTTTTAAAACCCCCAACGGCTCTCTAACGGCTATAATATATCCTCGGATATTCGTCGGTGTTTTCCGAGGAATATGATTTCCTCGGTATTTCATCGGTATATTCCGAGGAAATTCCGAGGAAACCCAAATTTTGGGTTTTCTCGGAATTTCCTCGGAAATTCGTCGGAATATTCCGAGGATCTCATTTTCCGTCAGAATATCCGTCAGGATTACGATGTTTTCTTGTAGTGGCTTGAAAAGACACTGAGATCATGAACTTTTCTATTACATCTGCTGCCTCGAAGTCCTCCGGAGATGTTGTGAATTATAGTAAAAATGAACACACGGGTTTTCAATTGGCAAATCTCGGGAATGTTAATTTGGAGTTTTTTTATATGCTCATGCCTGTGAAATTGACCGATATTAACATCAAAATGCTTTTGGCATTACTCTTTTTGATATCATCAAGCACAAGCCACATTTTCCAACGTTAAATCTTTTGTTCGATGGTTGGTCTCACCCAGAGGGATGTTCAGTTGTCGTGTTCAGACCACCACACATGTGGTCGCGTTTCACTTGAAGTACATAGGAAAATGTTTGCAGCCAAAAAGCTTGACTTGGGATATTTGTTTAGATTAGTCAGCTAAACGTATTGGACAAGAATTATCATTTGTATATGAAGCTTTTAGAATTTTTGTAGCATTTTAATTCTGAATTTTGGTTTGCCATGTCAAAATCTCCACAGTCAAAACAATATGAAAATTCTCTACACAAACTGACAATGAATTATGCAATTAAATCCAGAGAAAAGAAACCATTATCTTCCAAAAACAGTTTTGTGATATAGAGAAGAAAAGAATAGGGTTTTTTGCAGAATTGACCTACAACTTAAAGTCAAACACAAAACTAACCTTCCTTTTTTTTAAAATTGGTTTTTCCATATTTACCCCACAAGTTCATATAATTCACGAAAATGCCATCAATGTTTTTTTTTCTTTCGAAAATGACATTTTTACTCTCTCACCCTCATCATCTTCAAGTAATTACAAGATTGTCATTGTCATCAATACCCCAACCACCATGAACAACCAATTTGAAGCTCTTAATGCTCCAAAAATCGAGTTACCTTTCTTCTTTTTCCATTCTTGTGAACTAAACACAACATATCTCTCATTTTCTCTCAACAATGAGCTAAAAAAAACTCAAGATTTTGATTCTACATTTTTTATGGTTCATAAAATCATAGAAGCTAACGATCCTGGGTGGGTCACTTTCGTTTGAGATTTTGTGTGCTTGGAGAAGCCTTATGTGTGCTAAGGAAGTTATCTCACCAATATAAGGTATGAAATCGAGTTTTTTTCCAGATCTGTTCATCAGACGACTTACCTGGAAGTCGTCTGGTCAACGCAGAGGTTATTTTTGCAATTCACTTTGAAATCGGTTTTCTGAGACGACTGAAAGTTAAGTCGTCTGATTTTGTTTGGTTACAAAAAAAATCTCCAAAGAACCTAGACTACTTACATTTCAGTCGTCATAGGTTAGTTTTGCATTTGACTGGATTATTTCAGAAGTTTGACTTTCCCGGACGACTTATATTTCAGTCGTCTGATCAAAATTGAAATATCAATATTTTATTAACACTAGACGACTTACAATTAAGTCGTCATA
>NW_013618536.1:2042-2817 GCF_000695525.1 Brassica oleracea var. oleracea
TAATTGTAAGTCGTCGAGTTTTAATAAATTATTGATCATTTTAATTTTCACGAGACGACTGAAATGTAAGTTGTCCAGGAAAGTCAAACTTCTGAAATAATCCAGTCAAATGCAAAACTAATCTATGATGACTGAAATGTAAGTCGTCTAGCTTTTTTGGATTTTTTTTTTAACCAAACAAAAGTAGACGACTTATTTTTTCAGTCGTCTCAGATAACATATTTCAAAATCAATTGCAAAAATAACCTCTACATTGACCAGCCGACTTATATTTTAGTCGTTTGGAAGACTTAGACTGAAGTCGTCCATGTCGACTTTGTCAGTTACATGTAGTGTATGGAGAATGATTGTTGAAAGATGGATGTTGGAATTTTGTGGTTGATCATTTCAAATGAGCGAGAATGTTATTTTTGAGTGAAGGTTCGACACATGCTGATCATGTTGCAATGGCTTAAGAAGATTATAACCTGGACATGAACACAGAGTCTGTGGAGTTAACCTACTCATTACAACAGATGGCTCCAGACCTTCCTCCTATTCATGTTACAAGTGATAGACAAGTTCAGAACTTGCTCTAGATAACTAAAACGCATGAAGTACGTCTTTGTGTATCAAGCTTTAGCAAGATGAGAACGGTTTCAGCGGTGAGGCGTAGGTTCTACTTCAAAATATTCAAGTCAACGAAAACTCTCTTTGTGGCAACATGTCGTGTTAGTGGTTGTCAATGGAAGGTCCGAGCAAGGGTGAAAAATGGGACTAAAACGTTTTGAGTAAC
>NW_013618536.1:2954-3202 GCF_000695525.1 Brassica oleracea var. oleracea
TAACATGTTTGGCATGACACTTGATTAGAACAATTAAGGAATTTTAACTTATCATGGGGAAAGACACTATTGCTGATATAATAACCTCTATACGAAAATGATTTGTTTATTATTGATAAAAAAAAGCTACTGAAGTTTATTATTTATATGCTTTGTAAATGTGTAAACACATTGTTAACACATGTAATACATCTTGGGAAGCATTATTACTGATTTTACAAAATATTCACAACTAAAAGAGTAGACAT
>NW_013618537.1:0-630 GCF_000695525.1 Brassica oleracea var. oleracea
CGAGGAAATTCCGAGGAAATAGGGTTTTTAAACCGAAAACAACATTTAACGGTTTGAGTAACACTTATATAACACTTATTAAGTGTCTTAGATGATTATGAAGTCAAACATTTGTTCCTTACCCTATAATAAACACTTTTTCGATTGTATGAACGAAATCCCCACAACGTAAGAGAAACACTTATACACTTTAATGAACGGTAAAGGGAATACTTTCAATTCGTTTTGAAATTTGTTATTTCATGGTTTATGATCATCTATACAAAGAATCCTCCATGGTATGCATTACAATTGTATAAGAAATGAAATATGGCAAAGAAATTGATGTTTTGGAACCCCAAACACAAATTCCTCGGAATATCCTCGGAATATACCGACAAAAAATTCTGAGGAAATATCAATCCGTCAGAATATTCTTATGAAATACCGAGGAAAAATGTATTCCTCGGAAAAAACCGATGAATTCCGAGGATATATTATAGCCGTTGGAGAGCCGTTGGGGGAAGATACGGGTTTCCTCGGAATTTCCTCGGAATATTCTGAGGAAATTCCGAGGATATAGGGTTTTCAAACCGAAAACAACGTTTTGCGGTTTGAATAACACTTATTTAACCCTTATTAAGTGTCTTA
>NW_013618537.1:2850-3199 GCF_000695525.1 Brassica oleracea var. oleracea
AATCATCAATGGTATGCATTACAATTGTATAAGAAATGAAATACGGCAAAAAGATTGATGTTTTGGAACCCCAAACACTAGTTCCATGGAATTTCCTCGGAATATACCGACGGAATTAGGAGGAAATATCAATCCGTCGGAACATTCTTATGAAATACCGAGGAAAAATGTATTCCTCGGAAAAAACCGATGAATTCCGAGGGTATATTATAGCCGTTGGAGAGCCGTTGGGGGAAGATAATGGTTTCCTCGGAATATTCCGAGGAAATTCCGAAGAAATAGGGTTTTTAACCGAAAACAACATGGTTTGAATAACACTTATATAACCCTTATTAAGTGTCTTAGACTG
>NW_013618538.1:0-3189 GCF_000695525.1 Brassica oleracea var. oleracea
AGAGCAAACATCATCAACTAAGTCCATGTGTGTGTTGAACAAAAAAAAGGTCCATGTGTGCAACACGAACATTTTAAATGATTTAGATACGGTAATATACCCCTGCAGCCTATTCCAAACACACCATCCAACTAAAAAGCTCACTGATCTCCAAATCCACCTTCCTCTACCTGAAAAATCCCAATGGTTTTTGAAACCTTAGGTGGCAATGTGTAGATCTCTGTAATGATGACAAATTCAACTTCCACTTCTTACATATTCCATTAATTTTTATCTTATGTGGCTAAACGCCAAACGCCAATATACTCGCAGTTCCTGATAAAACACAGCGGTATGTTTTAGAGACACTAATACGATGTGGCATTTGTAACTAAGACATCCCCGGCTTAATTTTTCTGAGGATGCCAATAATATATTTCCTCTATGAAGAAGGAGAGAGCAAGTTACTTAAAAGGCTGTTCGTTTCTCCATTCAGATGAGCCATCTGGATGAAGATAAGAGTTTCGTTCGTTTAGGCATTAAAAGTACAAGTCATCTGCATGACTCGTCTGAATGAGTTTTGAAAATTTAGGCTTAATTTTGAAAATCAGCTGGCTGATCCAAATTGGATCATCTGGATGGAGATGAGTTTGTCAGAATAGAATAATGTCTATTATACCTTTATGTAATTAACACATTATAAACTTTAAACCTAATTTCATTTTGTCACTCATGAAAAATGACAAAACCACAAAAATGCATTTTTCCACCAAACCCACAAAAATGCATTTTCCCACCAAAACCACAAACCATATTTTTAGCTAAAATCGTAATTTTCTCGTGAAAAAATGAACTTTCTAGCCAAAGCAAATTTTCCCGTCAAAATCACAAAAATGCACTTTCACATCAAAACACGTTTTTGCGCAAAAACTGCAAAAAACATTTTTCCGTTAAAACCGCAAAAACGCATTTTTCCTCCAAAACCGCAAAAACGCATTTTTCCTCAAAAACCGCAAAAACACATTTTCCCGTCAAAACCGTAAAAAAGTGGATTTTTACAAAAAAAACGTATTTTTCTGCAAAAATCGCAAAATGTATTTTCCCACAAAACCATAAAAAATACGTTTTCCTGCCAAAACCGTAAAATTGCGTTTTTCCGCAAAAACTGTAAAAACACGTTTTCCCGCCAAAACCGCAAAACGCGTTTTCCCGCCAAAACCGTAAAAACATGGTTTCTCGCCAAAACCGCAAAACAAATTTTTCCGCCAAAACTATAAAATTACGTTTTCCCGCCAAAACGCAAAAACGCATTTTCTCGCCAAAACTGTAAAATTACGTTTTCCTGCCAAAACTGCAAAAATGCGTTTTCCTGCCAAAACAGTGAAAACTCATTTTCCCTCCAAAACTGCAAAAGCGCATTTTCCCGCCAAAACTGTAAAATTATGTTTTCCCGCAAAACCCGTAAAAACGCGTTTTCCCGCCAAAATCACAAAACATATTTTTTCACCAAAATCGCAAAAGCGCATTTTCCGTAAAAATCGTATAACGCATTTTTTCCGCAAAAATCGTATAGCGCATTTTTCCGTCAAAATTGCAAATCGTGTTTTCCCACCAAAATCTTAAAACGTGTTTTTCCGCCAAAATCGCAAAAACATATTTTTCGATGAAACTGCAAAAGTTGAGTACATCACGCTCTTACCATTGCTTTCATATTTCAAATTTTAGTTTTATTAAAAGTTGTAGTTATTTTTAATGCAAATTTAAATAAAAATAAATAAATTTATATGAAATAAAAATTTATAAATGTCAAAATTCTAATTTTAAAATAATTTCAAGGTAAATATATTTTAGACTAAATAAAAAAATTAGTATAGTTAAAATTATTATCAAACATATGATTAGATCAAACAAATGTATATTTGTAATTTGTTTATTACACTCATCTGGATGGAAATAAAAAACAAGAAACGAACATAAAATACATCCAAATGGCTCATTTAGATGGCTCATCTAGATAGAGAAACGAACAGCTCATAGAATCTGAATGAATCATCTAGATGTATCACATAGATGGAGCAGCTGGACGTAGATGACAGATGGAGAAACGAACGGGCCCAAAGACTTCACGCGGCAAAGCAAAAGGACTAATGAAAATTGGCCTTCGCATGGCAAAGCAAAAGGACTAATGAAAATTGAATCTTCACTAATAAGCAGTGTGAATTCGTTGCTTTTCACCTTAGCACAACATAATTTTTTTTTTTCCAAAGATGACCATTATACTATACAGAAGTAACAAAACATTGGAGTCAAAATGTAAAAACTCTGCTACTAAATATTATCATCACTCACCAAAAGATTTCATGCCAAAAAATATAATACCCAAATACTATATACAAACCAAACAAATCTCCTAACTTATCGGGATCTTATCGACGATCGCTTTACTCCTGTGTGCACGTTGCCGCTAACACCTAGTCGGCTCCTATGCCGCTAGCTATGCCCTGCGTGGTCCACCGGTATGGTAAAGACTCGGTTACCCTCTTTCCTCTGCTGCTGAAGGCTTTCCGTTGCCCTCTTTCTTAATTCGATCATGAATGAAAATAAAAGTTGCAAAATCTAAGAATGAGAATTGTGCAGATGGAGTGATGATTTGTGTCATCTGTGGGCATATATTTAAAGGATTAGACTGAGAAGTTTCTGAAACAACTGGAGAGGGCGATTGATGAACCGTTAGGTGTAGTAATTAGATTGAAACAGGATATGAGGATTGAATATTTTCGCTAACTAAAACGTAGATCTAAAGGCGGATGGCTGTCTTCTATAACGTAGGGTTTATTTGTGTGGCTGCGAGAGAAACCAGAAGGCGAAAAGAGGAAGAGACTGTTGAGAGTTAGCATTGACAAATTTTATGGGCTTAATTTTGTTATGTAAACTCGTTTGTACTTTTTTAAGCCCATTCAAAGGAAAAAAAGAGTAGATGACGTGGATAGCTTTAGGAGTTAGTAAAAACTGATCTATTATAATATATACTAGCAGTTAATCCGCGCGTAGCACGGGGTTATTTTAATTTTTAAATGTTAACTATATAGTTATTCATTTGGACGTTGTATTCTGAACAACAACAAAATTCTAAATTGTATGTTTGTGTGAATAGTAATTTCCGTAGAAAAAAACAGAAAACTATACATTTTTCATATAGATGTTTCATAT
>NW_013618539.1:0-632 GCF_000695525.1 Brassica oleracea var. oleracea
CAATATGAAATGTAATGCACAACACACAAGGAAATAGTATAATAATCATCACAGGGTCTGAGAAAAATACGTGGAGAGTTTTTAAATAAACTAAGAAAATAAAAGAAATAATAGCAATATGGTACATAAATAGCATCCTCCCCCAGACTTACTTCACACCGTCTCGGTGTGAAAATAATTCCAAGAGAGATTACCGATCAGGCGTTGCGGTCAGTGCGCCTCTTCGAGCGCCTCTCCAATGCTCCATCGTCATCAGAGTCCTCTGCTGCCTCAGGTCCAGCAGCGGTGTCGTGGGCGCCTTAGATTGACCGATCCATAGGCGTCGGATCGATCGATCTCTTACATGGATCGTCCGTTCTGTTTCCTTAGGATCGATCCATCTCTGCCTGATCGTGATACATGCCTGAAAATCATCTAAAAACACAACCGAAAATCAATTCACACAAGAAATATAAACACAAAAGAGAAAGAAAATCAAACCATGTGGGTTACCTCCCAGTCAGCACTTGTTTAAAGTCGCGAGCCTGACTATTTTGTTGTCCTTAGGCGAGATCAGGTTCCGATAAAGGAATGTTGGTTCCTTCTTCGGGTTTTGCATCTGTGAAGTAAGGTTTTAGCCTCTGCCCATTGAC
>NW_013618539.1:2637-3187 GCF_000695525.1 Brassica oleracea var. oleracea
AAATGCCATCTTTCACCATGAAATGGCACTTCTCCCAATTTAGCACTAAGTTCTTCTCCTCACATCTTTCCAGCACCTTGCACAGATTAGCAAGGCAGTCGCTAAATGAAGAACCGTAGACTGAGAAATCGTCCATAAAAACCTCCATAATGTCCTCAATAAGATCGGTAAAGATCGACATCATGCATCTCTGGAAAGTGGCAGGAGCATTGCACAATCCGAAGGGCATTCTCCTGTAGGCAAAGGTACCGTATGGACAGGTGAATGTTGTCTTCTCTTGGTCGTCTGGATGAATGGGTATCTGAAAGAACCCGGAGTAGCCATCGAGAAAACAGTAGTAGGGGTGGTTGGCTAGTCTTTCCAGCATCTAGTCAATGAAAGGAAGTGGGAAGTGGTTCTTCCTTGTGGCTGAGTTTAGCTTCCTGTAGTCGATGCACATCCTATGCCCTGTGACTGTTCTGGTAGGAATCAGCTCACCCTTCTCATTTGTGATGACAGTGATACCACCCTTCTTAGGAACCACATGAACCGGGCTCACCCAAGTGCTGTC
>NW_013618540.1:0-1797 GCF_000695525.1 Brassica oleracea var. oleracea
AAACTCTCTATTCTCTGATTACAGTTTCATACTCACGAATCTCTCACCCATATACTCTCATAATCTCTCATTCTCTCTTAATCTCTATCACATACAATCGTCCATTCAATCTCTCATTCTCTCTTGTACAAGACCAAATCAACCATTCTCTGTGTTCTCATCACTCACACACCAGCATACTCTAAAGATCATATGGTATCAGAGCCAGGTTCATCAAAACTTGGTGTCCTCTTCCCCTGAAGCACAAAGCTCAAACCTTTCACTCATACAAATCGATTGGAGTCTAAGCTGTTTTGTTCAAACTACTTCAAGATGAAGATAGCAAGAACCATGGCGTGTCTTCAAGGTCTCATCTCCTTCCTCTTGTCCAGCCTGATGAAGAAATTGCTTGGAAGGAAAGGTGTATGGAGCAGTTTGGCAACCAAGCTCCAAATCCACCTTATTCAAGCAGTTTTCTCTAATCTGTCCAAGATGATACCTTTCAAGAAGGAAGCTTTCTTACTGGTACAGAATTAGCGACTTGTATCCATGAAGAAAGGAGGGTTCTTGAGTGTATTGGGTTTAAGAAGAAGGTGCACACAAGAAGAATGAGTTGGTTTCTAAACCAACGCCTCAGTTCTGTCCTTTTCCCATGATTTGTGTGCATTGGAGGTTCAAGGAACCAGCTCAGGTTCCTTGGTTGTAAGTTAAACCTCTACTCCTTGATATGAGCTTGTGATAATGGTTCTGGTTGTGTTGAAGTGTGAAATAAAGTGTCCTTGGGTCTGTCTAAATTGCTAGAGTTGTTGAACCTAGTTTCTGTCCCAAGATGCTTAAGAGTCTTGTGGCTGTCTTAATTCATGTCTAAATTGCTGAGTAAAGAAGCTTTAAAATGCCTAAGTAGCTTGCATAAATCTGGAAAAGAAAGTGCTTGTGCTTACAGAGATTGCTTGCAAAGATTAGAACTTGATATTTTCTTGTTTAATCTGTTGCATTGCTTGTGATATTGGGAATCAAACTTGATGATTAATCAAGAATTGATCCCAATACTATTGTGTCTCATCTTTTCTGGAGTTTGAGTGATGTTTCAGGTTCACAAGAAGTGTTCTTGGTTCACCATCCATCCGAGTTGAAAGTAGGAGACGTTTGCCCATTGTGTGTGCAATGGAGAGTTGCCTTGCGGTTCTATCCATGGTGGTTCAGTCACCATAGCCTACATATCATGAGAATGTAGAGAGGACAGTAGACACGCAAGGAAAAGCATTACCAAGAGGGTGATGTAATGAAGATCATCACTAAAGTCATGAGGAGACCGATGATCTAAAGGAAATGGAGCAAAGGGCATGGAAACTCACTGTCCTAATCTGTAAGCCTGATCCTATACTCAATCAGCTTGAAGAAAAGTATTAGTGAGCTACCAAAGTGAAAGTAACCACAAGGAGAAGGGTCTCGGCCAAGAAGTTACCAAAGTGAAAGTAACTTAGCCAAAGTAATACACTCCTAGGATGCTTCTCTGGTTGGAATGGGATAGATCCTTGCAAACAGAGAATCAAAGACTATATCTGCTTCAAGGTTTGTGGAATGAATGGTGACACAAAGAGATGTGAGAGGTCTCCTTGATACTCCTAAGTGAATCCCTTGGATATGACACACCAAGACAATCACTCTTGTGGTTTTGTTAGATATGACACACTAACAAAGACTCAAGAAATCTCAGATCTACAAGACAAGCTTGCGGCCGACTAGAGAGAAACAAGAGTTTAGAAATAAAGATTGGATAGTTCTATTAGGGTTTTCAGACACATATTTATAGAGAAG
>NW_013618540.1:1805-3180 GCF_000695525.1 Brassica oleracea var. oleracea
TCCAAGACTCTCTTCTTGCTTCAGTGATGTCTTAAGTAATCCTCCAATGGCTTCTTTGAGTTGCTTGCTTCTGGCTCGAGTCATAGGACCTTCAGATATGGCTAGAGCTCCTCCATCAGCTGGATCATCCATGCTCTCATTATCTTCTTTGTTTGGCTGGTCCATGATCATATCATCCCCTCCCTCTTGAAAAGGATTTGTCCTCAAATCTAGCTCATCTGCAACAAAAGGAGCCAAGTCAGTAACATTAAAGCTATTACTTATATCATACTTACCTTGAAGATCAAGCTTGTAGGCATTGTCATTGATTTTCTGGATGACTTCAAAAGGGCCATCAATCCGCGGCATGAGCTTAGATTTTCTTTCATTTGGAAACCTCTCCTTGCGCAAGTGAACCCACACTTTATCACCTACATCAAAGATCATCTCACGCCCCTTCCTTTGTTTGCTCTTTTAGTGTACTGCTTGGTTTTCTCCACAATGTTTCTTCTTGCCTGCTCATGAATCTGCTGCACCATTTCTGCTTTCTTTTTCCCATCCATGCTCACCCTTTCACACTCAGGTAAAGGCATTAGATCCAAAGGTGAGATGGGATTGAACCCATAAACAATTTCAAAAGGAGAATACTTAGAAGCAGAATGCTGAGCATGATTATAAGCAAATTCACAGTGAGGCAAGTACTCTTCCCATGATTTCAGATTCTTTTTAATGAATGCACGCAAGAGAGTTCCAAGAGTTCTATTAACTACCTCAGTTTGCCCATCAGTTTGTGGATGACATGTAGTAGAGAATAACAGCTTAGTACCTAGCTTAGACCAAAGAGTCTTCCAAAAATAACTAAGAAACTTAGTATCTCTATCAGAAACTATAGTCTTAGGCATGCCATGAATGCGCACAATATCTTTAAAGAACAGGTTAGCAACATGCAATGCATCATCAGTTTTATGGCAAGCAATGAAATGTGCCATTTTTGAAAACCTATTCACAACTACAAAGATAGAATCCTTACATGTCTTGGTCCTTGGCAAACCCACAATAAAATCCATGGATATATCATTCCAGGGGTGAGTAGGAATAGGTAAAGGAGTGTACAAACCATGTGGTTGAACCTTAGATTTGGCAAGCTTGCAAGTGGTGCATCTACCACAGATTCTCTCAACATCTCGTTTCATGTGTGGCCAGTAAAAGTGATCCTGCAAGACTTTAAGAGTTTTTGCTATACCAAAATGACCCATCAAGCTTCCTCCATGGGATTCCCTGACAAATAGATCTCTCAAAGAGCAATTAGGCACACATAAACGATTGTCATAGAATAAGAATCCATCATACCTAAAGTAATGTCCAGCAGCATACTTAGCACATGAATTATAAGCTT
>NW_013618541.1:0-262 GCF_000695525.1 Brassica oleracea var. oleracea
ACCACCCCCCAGTAGGTTCTGATCTCGCAACCATACGCGAGCTCGCCAAGCTCAAACTCAGCTTCCAACAAATGAGCGAGAAGATCAACCAAGTAACCAGCGCGGCCCCGCAAATCGAGAGCGTCCTCGCCGCAACATCACGCACTCCGTTTACTAGCGCTCTGACCAGTGTCCAACTCGGAAAGATAGAGAAGCTGCGCCTACCCGAGTACAAACCCGGCGGAGACCCAGTGGAACACATGACAGCTTTCAACATTGCGAT
>NW_013618541.1:2240-3166 GCF_000695525.1 Brassica oleracea var. oleracea
TCGCCACAGTTAAACTCCAACGATCGTCTTTATCGGTTAACTCTGTCACTCCTCCAACCTATAAAGTCTACTCCCAGGAAGGCGAAATTCTTGAGTTACCTATTGACGATGCCGATCCAAGCCGGACCACAAGGGTTGGTGCGTACCTATCTGAAGAAATGCAGCGGTCAGTTCTCGACTTTCTCAAGGCAAATGTGTCCACATTCGCGTGGTCCATGTCAGACATGAAAGGAATTGATCCGGCCATAACAACTCACGAACTAAACGTCGATCCGACAGTCAAGCCTATCCGACAGAAGCGACGCAAGCTCGGTCCAGATAGGTCAAAGGCTGTAAACGAAGAGGTCGACTGGTTGCTCGGCGCTGGTTCAATTGCTGAGGTGCGCTACCCTAAGTGGTTAGCAAATCCAGTAGTCGTCAAAAAGGAGAACAGGAAGTGGCGCGTCTGCGTCGACTTCACAGACTTGAATAAAGCCTGCCCAAAGGACAGCTACCCTCTTCCCAACATCGACCATTTAGTCGAGTCCACGGCTGGAAACGAGATGCTCACCTTCATGGACTCTTTCCCTGGGTACAACCAAATCATGATGCACCCCGACGATCGTGAAAAAACGGCATTTATCACGGATAGAGGAACCTACTGCTATAAGGTCATGCCATTCGGTTTGAAGAACGCGGAAGCAACCTACCAACGGCTTGTGAACAAAATGTTCGCAGACAAGCTGGGGGTCACCATGGAAGTATACATTGACGATATGCTTGTCAAGTCGCTACACGCTGCTGATCACCTCTGTCACTTGAGAGATTGCTTCGAAACTCTCAACAAATACGGCATGAAACTGAACCCAGCAAAGTGCACGTTTGGGGTTTCCTCTGGCAAGTTCCTTGGATACATAGTCACGCAGCAGGGAATCGAAGCCAACCCG
>NW_013618542.1:0-201 GCF_000695525.1 Brassica oleracea var. oleracea
AAACAAAAAAGGCGGAAGCTAGGACCTGAACGAGCTTCCGCGGTCAAAGACGAGGTCGAAAAATTGCTTAAAGTCGTGTCAATAACAGAAGTGAGGTATCCAGACTGGCTCGCCAACCCCGTAGTAGTCAAAAAGAAAAAACGGAAAATGGCGAGTTTGCGTAGATTTTACCGACCTAAACAAGGCCTGTCCAAAAGATAG
>NW_013618542.1:2866-3150 GCF_000695525.1 Brassica oleracea var. oleracea
CCCCCCCCCCCCTCATCAAAAAGGGGGGGAGTGGATATGTATACTCGTATACTCTCAAACTCGAAAACATCCGACCATGCCTTCGATGTTTCCGACATATCTCAACCAAGCAAATTATCTTGTATCCGCGAAACATTTTCGAATTTCAAAAATAAATCAGCCGGTAGGAAGAAGCATCCATTGGCATCGCGAGACGTCGCGAGAGATGGTTCAACGATTACTTCTTCCGAACGACATAAACGGACACTCCGTCAAAAAATGATGAACATTTTAACACATATCTT
>NW_013618543.1:0-3142 GCF_000695525.1 Brassica oleracea var. oleracea
AAAAAAAAAGAAAGTACCGAAAATATACGTATCGAGACTGGAATTCTCCATTAGTTCAAAGAGTAGAATCATCTCCTCTCCCTCAAAGCAGTATCCGATTAGCTGGACGAGGTTGACATGTTGAACGCTGGCGATCAAATTCACCTCGTTGGTGAAACCTTCGATCCCATGAGCTGATCTCACCAACAGCCTTTTAGCTGCGATTGCTTGCCCGTCTGGTAAAATCCCCTGTTTCCAGTTACCACGTACGTGTTTTATATAAGTTTCAGGGAGTTTAGCTTAGCCCAGTAATATATTTTCTATATACGTTTATACCTTGTAAACAATACCGTAACCACCTTTTCCTATCTTGTTGCAATCAGAAAAGTTTTCTGTGGCCTTGACAACCTTTACTAGCTCCATCGGTACACATTGTAAATTCCCTATATATGTATTAATTATGATCATTTAAAACCTTTTTATCTATTCAGACAGAAGATAAAAATAAAATAAAGAAAGATAATCTCAGGAATACCAATAGGTGGTGCAACGGTTCTTGTTGGAATCCTCTTCTTTCTTTTCCAGAAACAGAACAATATGAAAATGACACCCAGAAGAAACACAATGCAGATTCCAATAATCAACATTATGCTTTTTGCACTCATTTTTCTTGTATTTTTGTTTGAATTTGTCACCGCTAAAGAAACAAGTAAAAGAATCCAAGTTAAAATGATAGATTATAAAATGAAAATATATCTACATTCTATCTTTCTTTTTAGCATAACCTACAGATATCAGTGGCAGCCAATCTAACAAATAGATCTTGACCGGCAATCATGCTCTTCCGAAGATCTATGATTTCTCCCACCCAAATCACACAGCTATTTTGCATATCCGGGTTAGCAAATGCAGTACAATTGCAATTCCTATTGCACTTTTCTTTGCATTCCTTCAACCCAATAGTCATGTCCACAATAGACTTTGTAATATCCGGCAACTTCATTTTCCTAAGCTTCTCAAACCCAATTCAACTTAGTCTTCCTCATACACCCACCTGTCCAGTCTTGAAAACCCCATGCTTCTTGGTCTCTCGGCTTAAATCCATGAATGCAACCACAGATTCGTGATCTGCTTGTATCACATATACCATTAGGTCCACACTTGTTGTATACGATCTACGCGTTTCCACAATTGTTGTGGTTTTGGAACCCAAGTTGACCGCTTCAACACGCCGTTGTAGGACAATCTCAATATGGAAAAGAAGGTTTTATTAGTGATAGTGAAGAAATATGTGGCCTCTTCTTTGGTTACGGTAATGTTGTACGTCACGTAGGTGAAATTTCCACTCTCATTTTTAATCTTCCAGGGTTCATTCCGGAATGTTGGCATACCCTTCTTCCGAATGACACTCTGCACGAGCTCATGACGTTCCACTCCATAGGTGATTTCTCCTGATGACGGATCATCCGAGCTTCTCCAAGATTCCAATACCCTATTTATATTCGATTTGGCATCAAACCCTAGTTTCATATTGGACACTAAAGCATCCGTCGGAAAATCGAAACTCTGCCACAAACACCCAGTTGATAAGTCGTTGTTAAAGTACCTTAACACGAAATTTCCGCTGTCAAGAAGCTCTCCAGTCACTAGTGATTTCATGAGATTTGTGCTAGTCCTATTGGTCCACCAGACGCGGGTACCGTATTGATCAAGGAGTACCAGGTTCGTATCCAAGATTTTGAGGGTTCCTACGGGCTTCGACATTGGGTTGTCTCTATTCGCAACCCATACGACTTCCTGAGGAAACCTGTGGTGCCATATGCCGAGATACCAGCGGTCAGCTACTCCGGAAGTTGTTGACGGTTTAAAGAAACCAAACACAAAGACTTTTTCTGGGGACAAGATGTTTCTTCTAGTAGATATCTTAAACGGCTCTGTCGATACAATTTTCGAATCATATTTTGAGGAAAGATGGAGAACTAGGATGAAGAAAAAACGTACCTTCATCTCTCTTTTTCTTAACCGTTTTTTTTTTGTTTACTTTTGTGTTGTTTAGTCATTGACGGTATATATATTTTTGTTCTACACTAAGTTCAGTCGACCATATACGCTTTGAATGTTCACAATATTGCTTTGACTTTTACAATCTGTCTATTAATTTGAACACAAATGATAGCAAAACTACATGTGCAATTAATTTAACTATTCAGGAAAAAGCATAGCATATGAAGTCCTTGACTAATCGAACAAACTCCACATCGATGATATCAAAACATGATCCTCTATTTTAGGTCATGCAAACCTATGTTTTGCCGGGAAACGCCTATGCTCCTTAGTGTTTGGCCATCCCGAGAAAATTCACCGCTTTCTAAAACTTCTTAGCAAGAACCACTTTGATTAAAATATCAAATTTAGTGTTTTGTTTATGGCATTAAAAATATTTTAATTTTTTTTGTTTAGCAATTACTGTTATTTTTATTTATTTTTGTCCAAATATTTTAGGATTTAGGATCAAAGGTTTAATGTTTTCAAGATTTAGTGTCTAGTGTTTTGATTTAGGGTTTATGTTTTATCTAAGGTTTAGGATTTTCCAAGGGTTTAGAATTTAGTATTTTGCTGACGGTGATAAAAATATTTTTAAAAAATTCTTTTTTTGCAACTACTACTATTTTTATTTATTTTACTTTTTTATTTTAAAAACATAATATAACTACAATATTTTTTTAAGATAGTGAATATGAAATAACAAAATACTATTAATTGATGAACCTAGAGGTTCACTCTAGAGAGTGAACCCAAAAATAACTCTAGATAATATGCCAAATTGTTAACTAGGATCTTTTGCTTTCAATAAACCTTCTTCTTTTGAAAATCCAAAGACAATTAAAAATGTATTAAATTTTAAGGAAAAAAAATATAAAACCTACAAACAAAATTAATTTCCAAGTAAAAGAAAAACCATAAATGTGAAAAAATATGAAGTCTTTGAATTCCTATTTTCTCTCCTGGCTAGTGTTTTCACAGACATTTTTGTGGAAGGCCCTGTAATTTTCTTTCTAAAAAAAGATTGAAAATGCTTTATGTTGAAGAATCAGATAATTTGTTAAATTCACAAATTATTAAATCTAAATCAAAAAGAAGAGATCAATCAGAAAAGAAAAAA
>NW_013618544.1:0-732 GCF_000695525.1 Brassica oleracea var. oleracea
GAAAATTGCCAGAAACGAATCGGTTTTAAGACGACGTTCATGTCTCTGGTTTTTTCTCTCCTTAGGAAGTGAGCTTGAAATGCGTGGCGAACGTTTCTCGATTTTCGGAGAGTTTAGATCGGTTTGCAAGATCTGGACGAACAGTTATGGGACAATATATCGAGACAGGAAAAATCACCTAAGACTTAGTTCGCTAGACTATCCACCTAGGTTTTACGTTCCCTAAAGTTTTATGGCAGTCTCAAAGGCGTTTTTATTTCTTAGTAATTTCCTACGAAAACTCCAAGTCTGATTTAAAAAATTTCAAGTCGCAAATACCTTCCTCCAAGTCTGATTTCAAAAATCTCTCGAAGTTGCAGTTTTGTCTCTTCTCAGTTTTGCTTGCTCATTTCCCCTTCCTCTTCTTGTGTATGTTCGCCTTTTTCGATATTGGTGTTTATCCTTTGAAACTTGACATTTATCTTCCGAACTTGACTGATACGAAGTCAATAAAAGGTTCAACGTAATCGTATAGTTGAGGTGGCTAAGGTGTTAAGTCAACCGTTACCGTATTATACGATTAATCTGAATCCACGCAAGAAAACTAGTCTTTGCAGGTTTTTTTTTATCGTAAAGTTTCACTGGTAACTTCGAGACGAAACAAGAGACATTTCGATCGAGATTTGAAAGAGAACACAAAGATGGAGGTAAGGGCGAGTAGGAGCAAGCGAAGGAGTTTAGACGAGTCTTACT
>NW_013618544.1:744-2168 GCF_000695525.1 Brassica oleracea var. oleracea
TCGTAAAATCTCAACGGAAACTCCGATTGAGACGAAACGAATAGCGTTTCGATCGGGATTCGAAATAGAACACAAAGGAGGAGCTTTTTGAGGCCTGACAGGTCGCTATGTAGCGATCTGGAGGTCTGTCAGGTCGCTATGTAGCGAGTAGAAGTAAGCTAAGAAAAGTCCTACTTTTTCGACGTAAAATCTCAACGGAAACTCCGAATGAGACGAAACAAAAAGCGTTTCATTGAGGATTCAAAAGAGAACGCAAAGGAGGACTTTTCTGAGGCCTGACAGGTCTCTATGTAGTGAGCTGGAGGTCTGTCAGGTCGCTATGTAGCGAGTAGAAGTAAGTCAAGAAAAGTCCTACTTGTTTTCAACGTAAAATCTCAACGGAAACTCCGATTGAGACGAAACGAAAAGCGTTTCGATCGGGATTCAAAAGAGAACACAAAGGAGGAGCTTTTTGAGGCCTGACAGGTCGCTATGTAGCGATCTGGAGGTCTGTCAGGTCGCTATGTAGCGAGTAGAAGTAAGCTAAGAAAAGTCCTACTTTTTCGACGTAAAATCTCAACGGAAACTCCGAATGAGACGAAACAAAAAGCGTTTCATTGAGGATTCAAAAGAGAACGCAAAGGAGGACTTTTCTGAGGCCTGACAGGTCTCTATGTAGTGAGCTGGAGGTCTGTCAGGTCGCTATGTAGCGAGTAGAAGTAAGTCAAGAAAAGTCCTACTTGTTTTCAACGTAAAATCTCAACGGAAACTCCGATTGAGACGAAACGAAAAGCGTTACAAACGAAAGGCCTGACAAGTCGCTACGTAGTGAGTAGAGAGTTGGCTTGAGCTCGGTCGCTACGTAGCAACCGAGCCGTGTGCTTTCTAGGTCGCTACGTAGCGACCGAGCTGTGTAATAGATTTGTTGCGCTTCCTTTTTCCGCGATTAACCTAGGGGTTTTCAGCGGTTTTTGGGAGAACAAGATTTACCCTTCCGAAATGTTTTCGGAAAACGTGTTTTTGTAAAACCCTTACGCATTGAGATTTCTTTTGTTCGGTAATGAGCCAAACTTACGGGGTTTGATAAGATTTATCGTTTCCCTTTATGTTAAAATAGAGAAATCGCGAGCTCGTTTCATTGCACTTCCTATGGCGAAAAGTCGCAGCAAGGTTTTCGATTTTCTCATGAACTGTGGCGTTTGCATAGGCGTTGGCCATAGGCGCAGTGGTGGCTGTAGTTTTCTTACCAGCGTTGTTGTGAATTGCAATTTTCTCTTTCGTATTTCCAGACATTGTTTTGATCAAGCGTTTTGCGGCTATGAGTTAGAGTAATCCGTACCCCCCCCCCTCCTTCTAGCGCCAAACTGTGGGAACTGAAATTTGCACTGTCGATTTACTTTTAAATTAGGAAACTAGAAAAACCCTAATTTCCCAGAGGTCTCGGA
>NW_013618544.1:2282-3141 GCF_000695525.1 Brassica oleracea var. oleracea
TACAAGAGATCATAAAAGCTTTGGCCGCAAAGGCTGGCAGCGAGTTACCTAGTTCTAGCGGCCTAAAGCTCAAACCTAGTTGACTCGCAGCTCGATAACTAAAGACGAAGAAAATACAAAAAAGGTTTTTGATTGATTTCGGACTGAACCTTATGAAAGGCTGCCTACGTAGATCACGAGTGAACCAAGAGATCGAACTGCTTGTGCACGTTCGTCTGGTAATCGGGTGCCAGTCATGGAAACTGAGCATGACGAGAATAATGCCTCAGAGTTTCTAAGTGCCGAGAGTTCTGAGTCTCAAAAGTTGTCCACCGTGCCTCTCGCCCAGGACTCCTTATATACTCGCTCCTAGGTCGGTTTACGTTTTTTCCTCTTCTGCCCTTAAGCCGTCATAACTTAAAAATGGAGATATTCCGTTTTTCCCGATCTTTCTAATTATCTTCAAATACTTCGTATTTATCCATGGAAACTTGACATTTATCTTTCCTTGCGAACCAAGCATAAATCTGGTTAAGAAATCGTAAGATGGGCTTTGAGTCATGCCTTAGGTCCCTTTGGGCCGTCTTTTGACTTGAAGCGTTTATTACGACTTCTTTCGATAAAAACGAACTTTCCGCGGTTTTTACCGTAAAGTTCGATTGATGACTTCAAATGACGAGAAACATGAAATAGGTTAGCTACGGTCTTCGGGAGATAGCATTAATAAATGGCTTCGCTACGGTCTTTGGGTGACAGCATCGAAGGGTAGACAAGAATGCATAGATTCGTGTCGCACCGATATTTTGGAAGAGCTCGGTCGCTACGTAGCGACTGAGATCGGCTCGAGACGGACGCTCGGTCGCTACGTAGCGACCAAGCA
>NW_013618545.1:0-2182 GCF_000695525.1 Brassica oleracea var. oleracea
ACACTCTCAATCGGATGAGCATCGAACTCGGAGAAGTAACTCCAACGTCGAAACCGCTCACAGGTTTTTCAAGGGAAGTATCGATGACTCTCGGGTCGATTCAGCTACCAGTCATGGCCAAGGAGATCACAAAAATTGCCGAATTCGCGGTAGTCGATAATCCTGCCATCTACAACGTGATCGTGGGAACCCCATGGCTCAACGTCATGCAAGCCGTTCCATCGACGTACCACCTGGGTGTCAGATTCCCGACCCCAAAAGGAGTTGCAGCTATCTGGTGATGTCAGAAACAGTCGCGACTATGCTTCTTCGTGGAGCACAAGTTAAGGCAAATGACGACTTCTACAACGGCAAATCGCAAGCGCACGAAGATAGGTCAATCTTCGGCCAAAAACGTTTCAAGAAAAGACGATTTAACATCGTCTGCAGACGCAAACGCTTACGGCGTCGAAACTCAACACGAGTCCGAAGCCGACACTACAACTCAACCGGAACATACGGAAGAGAACGCTGACCCGGCCACGGTCATCACGATCAAGGCGGTCAGCACGGCGACAACTGCCGAGTAAAAATGCCCGCGGCGTAAAATAGAACTACGAGATGGCTTGATCCTCGAAAGAGGTAGGCCTAGAGGCAGCCAAGCCAAAACGCCTGCTCCTCGGAACAGACGAGATAAGCTTCACGGCCAAGGAGCAGGAGAAAGTTCTCACTCCGCATCACGACACCCTGGTTATCTCGCTCACTGTAGTGAACTGTCTGGTAAAAGGGATACTGGTAGATAATGGAAGCTCCGACAACATCATCTTCCAGGTCGCGTAAAAGGATCTGGGGCTGGAGGAAAGTGCTTTAACTCGGAAGATAACCCCCCTTATAGGGTTCAGTGGGGAAGTCAAGCAAACCACCGGGGAAGTAACCCTCCCCGTATACGCCGAAGGAAGCAACATGTCAACCAAGTTCCTCGTTGTTCATTGCGACTCGTCTTACAACATGATCCTAGGATGGCCCTTGATTCATGGAATGGGAGCCGTCCCCTCGACTCTTCACCAAATGGTAAAATTCCCTACACCCTGGGACATAAAGGCGATCAGAGGGGATCAGGAGTATTCCCGCTCCTGCTATCAGACCACTCTGAAGGGAAAGACAAAGGTCTTATAGCAATTACAGAGCAAGCCTCTGGCTCATCACACCGAGGAACCGGAGGTAGAGGAAATGGATGACGTGCCATTAACCGAAGGAGATCAGACCCGACATCTGAAGATCGGTTCCAAGCTGACCGAAGGATTGAGAAAAAGACTGATAGACTTCCTCAGGTCTAACTCCGACTGCTTCACTTGGTCCCACGCAGATATGCCTGGGATCGATCCGGAGATCATAACGCACAAACTGCAGGTGGAACCCCTACATCAACCCGTCAGACAAAAGAGAAGGAAGTTTGCCCCCGAGAGAGACGCGATCATCAACGATGAAGTCAAGAGTCTGCTCGGCGCGGGGTTCATTCGTGAGGTGCAGTACCCAGAGTGGCTTGCCAACGTCGTCGTGGTCAAGAAAAAGAACGGGAAGTGGAGAGTTTGCATCGACTTCACGGACCTCAACAAGTTCTGTCCAAAGGACCCCTTCCCATTACCTCATATCGACAAGCTGGTGGACACCACCGTGGGGCACCACCTGATGAGCTTCATGGACGCGTTCTCCGGCTACAATCATATACTTATGCATCCGGAAGGCCAGGAGAAAACATCCTTCATGACGTCCAGAGGGATCTACTGCTACAAGGTTATGCCCTTCGGCCTAAAGAACGCAGGATCAACCTATCAACGACTAGTAAACATGATGTTCACGGACCAGATCGGGAGAACCATGGAGGTCTACCTTGATGACATGCTGGTCAAGTCCCTGGAAGCAGAAGACCACATATCTCACTTGCAGCAAGCCTTCTCCACCCTCAGGAAATATAACATGAAGCTCAACCCGGCTAAATGCTCATTTGGGGTCAATTCTGGCAAGTTCCTCGGGTACGTCGTAACCAACCGGGGCATCGAGGCCGACCCGGAGCACATCAGGGCCATTCATTCAATCCCTTCCCCGAAGAACGTCAAGGAAGTTCAAAAGCTAACGGGAAGGATGGCAGCCTTGACCAGGTTCATCTCCAGACTCTCCGACAAATCTCACGCCTTTTTTGGAA
>NW_013618545.1:2329-3140 GCF_000695525.1 Brassica oleracea var. oleracea
TTGTGAGCGCCGTCTTGGTTCGCGAGGAGGGAAACAAGCAGCTACCAATCTATTACGTAAGCAAGGCTAACGCGGAGACCCGCTATAGGCACCTAGAGAAGCTGCCCTTAGCCCTGATAGTCGCCGCTCTCAAACTCCGACCCTATTTTCAGGCTCATCCAATCGTGGTTGTTACCTCCTTCCCTGTAAAGTTGGTCCTCCACAAACCAGAAGTCTCCGGACGCCTAGCCAAATGGGCCGTGGAACTAGGGGAGTACGACATGATATTTCGACCCGCCACGGCTATAAAGTCACATGTCCAAGCAGACTTCGTGGCTGAGTTCTCCCCTGCCTTGCTCCCAGCTTTGGAGCAGGAGGTGCGCCTCTGAGGCAAAATTAAGGAAGAGGGAGAATGCATTCTACACGTTGATGGATCCAACAACGTCAGAGGAGCTGGAGTGGGGATAGTGCTTACCTCGCCAACGGGGAACACAGCCTCTAGGGCCGTGAAATGCAACTTCAAAGCAACCAACAACGAAAGCGAGTATGAGGCCCTAATCGCAGGCCTAACCCTCGCCCATCAAATGGGGGCAGAGAACATCCAGGTCTTCGGTGACTCCCAGCTGATAATCAACCAGGTACAAGGGGAGTACCAAGCAAAAGACGACAGAGCGGTCGCTCAGCGGCTAATCAAGAAGTTCAAGAGCTGCATGCTCACTCAAATCCCCCGGGAACAAAATTCACAAGCTGATGCCCTAGCTAATCTAGGGTCCGCCCTTGAAACAAATAGCCAGATGAGTATCCCCTTGCTCGTGCTTTAATGGCCAGCTAC
>NW_013618546.1:0-963 GCF_000695525.1 Brassica oleracea var. oleracea
ATTGAATAGTCATCACATCCTCTTTTGTTGGGTTGTTGAAAGGCAAAATATGTATAACACTGATCTGGTATTGTGAAGTGGTCTACCGGTTGATTCCCGTCGATCGACGTGGGATAGTATTCATCGGTCGTCGGTGACTCATTGGAATCGATCGATGACGCAGTGTGAGTGTCGATCGATTCCGAGTACTTTGTTTCGTACTTTGCTCCACAATGGGATGCTGCAATGTAGCCAAGATCATTTCCTAGCTCCACGAGGTTGATCTGTTGTCTCACAACTCGAACTAGGTCATTGTGGACGTCTGGATTTGTCAGTGTTAGACACAATCTGTTGGTGTTCATGTCACATACAGCTCCTAGTGTAGCCAGTAAAGCTCTTCCAAGCAGAAGTGAAGAGTTCCAGTTAAGCTTGATGTTCATGACATGAAAATATACTGGGACAAGGGCATTACCAATTTGTACCTCAAGGTCTCTTATGATGCCTCCTGAGCTTCTTTCTAAAAGGTCCACGTAGGTGAAAGATTCTGATGAAGGCTCTATTTTCAGACCCAGCTGGTCTGCCATAACCTTAGGTAGTATGCTAACTGATGCTCATGTGTCACAAAGTGCATGGGGAAATTCAATACCCTTCACCACACATGGTATTGCGAACTTCCCAGGATCACTCTTCTTCTTCTTCAATGTGATCCTTAGTTTCATCCTTTCCCTGACATGATGAAACATTCTCCTAATGTCCTCCTCAGTCTCCTTAGTCTCTCTGAAGAACATCCACAACCAGTGTGTGTAATAAACTTCATCAAAAGGTTTCTCCACTGGGATTCTGAGGACTCTCTTAGTGAAACCATCCATCTCCTTCTCATTAGCTTCCCTCTTAAGGTTCTTAGGAATCTTCTCCTTTCTTTTCCTTAACCTTCTTCCTTCAATTGCCTCATCAACTTTCATAGGCTCTGGTGTAGTGTCTGAA
>NW_013618546.1:2083-2441 GCF_000695525.1 Brassica oleracea var. oleracea
GAATATCTCCATTTTTATGCTATGGCGGCTTAAGGGCAGAAGAGGAAAGGCGTAAACCGACCTTGAAGTCAGTATATAAGGGGTCCTAGGCAAGAGGCATGAAGGAGGAACTTTTCAGAGCGAACTTAGCACTTAGAGCAATTAGGCAACTTTCCGTTTTTGTTATTTCGAGCTGCGACTCAACTATGTTTTGCAGTCTTAGGTTGTTAGAACTAGGAATCTCGGCGACAGCTCTCGTGGTCAAGGCTTCTACCTTGTTGTAACGCTCTTACGCGGATTCGGAATAAAACTCCTTTTGCTCTCTTTTACGATTTCTTATTTCTTTTCGTCTTTAATTGCGTGTTCTGATTACTTGGCG
>NW_013618546.1:2567-3138 GCF_000695525.1 Brassica oleracea var. oleracea
GGATCAATCTAACTCTCGACCACATCACGCTCAACCATACATGTCAACTGACGACGCGGATAACGTGCAGACTCCTCTTAACGGGCGCAGTGGCACTGATCTCCACACTCCCGCCACGGACGTATCCACGGCCAATTCACCAGCTAACACCGCGGCGCTCGAGGAGTTTAAAAAGATGTTCGCCACCTACGAAAAAAGGTCGGAAGAACAGGATAAGCTCGTGAGCACCTTGACCAAACAAGTTGAAACTTTAACGGCAAGGACTCGAGCAATCCGCCCCCGTGGAACCACTAAAGCCCGCGGGAAAAGACTCGACTTTGCGACCCTACTCAACAGGCCTGGAGCCGCCCAGGAACGACCTTCGGGTCAAAACCCTAGCGAGAAATCTCCCGTTGAAAAGGGAAACTCCGAAAGCCCTCCGCCTCCCGCAAAGGCTTTGGAGGACAACGGAGTCGAGCAAGTCGACCTGGATCCTAGCGATGTCTCCAACAATACTGACGAAGACGTTGACAGACATCCAAGAAGACCAGAAGCCGATTCACTCGGGAAAGCTCTCCGTTCGACAAACCAA
>NW_013618547.1:0-144 GCF_000695525.1 Brassica oleracea var. oleracea
TTGCATGGGTTCAGAATGTGGTGTCAACTGTCCACCAAGCTGAGTGTTTACAGAAGCCTGAGGTGTCGCTGTGCATGGAAGCTGCACATGCAGCTTGACATGTAGAAGCACGAGGTGGATCGACCAAGCACGAGGTGTCTCCGC
>NW_013618547.1:264-1058 GCF_000695525.1 Brassica oleracea var. oleracea
GTCCTGCATGTGTCCTGGACATGCAGCCAGCCATGTGGAGCACGAGGTGCCGCCACGCATGCGTCCGGAGCCATGCGAAGCGACACACAGGCTGCCACCAACCTGAATCTGATTGGGTGCTGTATTCTATAAATAGGCCTCGACCCCAGCTCATTTGAGGACATCCAGACCTGTTCAAAGCCAGTTAAAAACGTTAGAGAAAAGTACAAAAAGAAAGCAAGTGATTCCCAGCTATTTCGAGAGTTTTAGAGAGTTTTCGAGATCAGTTCTCTATTGATTTCGAGTCAGCGCCTAGGGAAGGTTCTGTCCAACTGAAGGTCAATCAAATGAAGATCCGCTCAAATGGAAATCAAGTCAACGTGGCCAGAGAGAAAGAGAGAGAGAAGCAAAGTGGTCAACTTAGAGTGTAGTCGATTCTCACCGAGAAGGCCAGTTCCGTCCAATCGGCGATTCTATACGATTGTGACGCGGAAGCTCTTTCCAAATGATTTTGTCCAGACCATTCAGTTCCTTTGATGATAAAGTGGAGGTGATGCCCAGAGTTAGTTCAGTTCCACGGGTTCAGATCAGTCAAAGTTTTGCTCGATTCTCCGCCGGGAAGTCCGAAGAACTGTCTAGGAGCTAAAGGAGGTTCTGTACAGATCAGTCCGTCCAGACCGGTAAGTGTATTCATTATCAACCCGAGGGTCTATCTAAGTCAAGATCAGTTCAGTCCAGTCCAGTCAAGACGTTCATCTTCGGTTTTGGCAAAGTCCTCTCCGATCAACCAGCTGCTTCTCGCCTAGAACACTGTG
>NW_013618547.1:2248-3129 GCF_000695525.1 Brassica oleracea var. oleracea
GCGCCTAGGGAAGGTTCTGTCCAACTGAAGGTCAATCAAATGAAGATCAGCTCAGATGGAAATCAAGTCAACGTGGCCAGAGAGAAAGAGAGAGAGAAGCAAAGTGGTCAACTTAGAGTGTAGTCGATTCTCACCGAGAAGGCCAGTTCCGTCCAATCGGCGATTCTATACGATTGTGACGCGGAAGCTCTTTCCAAATGATTTCGTCCAGACCAGTCAGTTCCTTTGATGATCAAGTGGAGGTGATGCCCAGAGTTAGTTCAGTTCCACGGTTTCAGATCAGACGAAGTTCTGCTCGATACTCCGCCGGGAAGTCCGAAGAACTGTCTAGCAGCTAAAGGAGGTTCTGTACAGATCAGTCCGTCCAGACCGGTTAGTGTATTCATTATCAAGCCGAGGGTCTATCTAAGTCGAGATCAGTTCAGTCCAGTCCAGTCAAGACGTTCATCTTGGGTTTTGGCAAAGTCCTCTCCGATCAACCAGCTGCTTCTCGCCTAGAACACTGTGAGTTGGTTTGTTTGAGTTCCACTTGGAGCTTAGGTTAGATCGAGTTGCATATAGAGTAGAATGCTCACATTATTGAAAGGTAGAGTCCTTAGGGTTATTTTATTTATGAACCACACTCAGTTTAGCAAGGGCTAAGCTGAGATGAATGGAATTAAGACTGAGATAATAACCTGACTAGGGCTATGATGCATCATGTTTTATATTCTTCCGTGTTGATTTGGTTGAGTGCAGGTTCCCGTTATCTTTAAAGATAGTTTAATAGCAGGAGTCTGAACTATCTGGATAATGGTTTGATTTATTTGTTTAGTATTGATATTATTGTTTAAATGTTAGTACTAAGGTCTTAGGCCATATAGGCCGGACTATTGGTACTA
>NW_013618548.1:0-3127 GCF_000695525.1 Brassica oleracea var. oleracea
TTCTAGTGCTTCTAGGGCTAAGGTTCACACCAGAGACAACTTTGGTTCCTCCTGCTATTGTGTATTGCAGCTCTTGCAGTCTTTCCATACATTTATCAACCTTTCACCATATCATACCAAAATTGACAAAATCAGCCAAATGAACACATTAAATTGTCTTGTAGCTTAGTAATATAAAGATAATAACTGTATGTTCCTCTAGGTATCAACAAGATCTGATCAATGGAAACTAACATAATATTATTTTGTAATCCAGCAAATCAATTTAACTGAAAACACACTACTTATAATCAGTTAAAAGATAGAACTTGGGGCCCACAGACAATTTTATTAGCAGTGGGTTTCAATTAATTAAGTAAAGTTTCAAGCTATAATGGGAAGGAGCCTGAGGAGCGTTTGCAAAATTTGGTAAGAACTAAATTAAAAAAAGAAAAAGTCTTAAACTTTATGCTGATAATGTCTATTTAACTGGACCAAGATGAAGAAGATACCTTGTTGATTGTTTCCTTGAGAAGTTCTGTGTTGAGAGGAGGCACCACCATCGCCACTCTCCTCTGCATTTGTGGGGTTCTTGCAACCATCTTCCTATACTCTTTTACTTGAATTCTCTCTTCGTCTTCTAGAAACCCAGATCAGTCTATCTCTCTCTCTCTCTCTAGACTTTTTTTAACATTCAGACAGGAACAAGAATCTCTCAGCTTCGAACTCTGCTTCTGTCTGATACTGGTGATTGTCGGAACGTAAAGTCAAACAGGACACGGGGAATGAGAGAGTGGAGAGCGGATAAAGGAGTTTACTTTCGTAACGGATCTTTCGTTTATTTTTTATTTAATTTAATTTTTGGTCTTTGGTCACAACGGTCTATTTTACACGTAACGGCTACCTTAAGTTCAACCTTTTTTTTTTTAATCTTCAAACCAAATGTTGAGGGAACTTATTGGTCCTTCACTCTCAACATCCGTTGTATTCTTACGACGCCACAGTGTGTCAGATAGCGTATATTGGGCCTGGGCTTAGGTTTTGGACCTTTTAGCTATGGGCCTGGGCTACAAAAACGATTCATAAGAAAACATGTAGGCAGCTATAGATTTCAGCTTTTCATTTTTTCACATTTTTTTATTTTTTTTAATACACATTTTGATAGCTTATGTTTTCATTTTTTCAGTTGGAAGGAGCTGTTACAGATTATGGTCAAGAATTCAAATCATGAAGAAGAAATACTTAATTACTAACTCGGATTAACTCTAGCTTTAGAGCCAGTCTACATGTTTGCTTGAAGATTCAGGTTGTTTCTTCTTTGGTTTCCTGTACCGGTTGTTCTCAAACTGAGCTTTGACTATAAGAGCATAGAGCAACTCTGCCTCCGCAGAACAATCATAAGGTTTGTCCAAAACACTGTGGAAATGTGAACAATATGTGACTACTAAGTGAACATTCACAAAGCACATTAAATATCTCAATAGAATGAATCAGATACCTGTCTAGTAACTCTTCTAGAATAATTCTCTGAGAAGGTGTGACATAATGTATGCAACTTCTAGGACACTGGTTAACTGCAGACTGTACGCGGTAATCTTCACCATGCCCTGGTCACATATACACTATTAGAAGCTATAAGTAGAAGGGAAACAAAAGGAGGATACACACCTTGAGACATTGCTCTAGCTGTTCCAGTTGAATCACATGAAAAGACATGAGATGCTGTCTTAAAACATGGATATGAACATCCTGGGACAGAAAAAAATCTTCAAGAAGAAACAGAGCAAAAAAAAAAAAAAAAGATCAATCCAAAGGAAAGTTCTGTACTTTTTCCGAAGCAGAGGACCTCGTTCACAAACACATCAAGTGCCTCACACTCTGGATGGTCAAAAGGGTCCAAACATTCTCTAGTACAAGAAAAAAAAAAAACACATTACTTGGTTTGTTTTGTTTTTTTTTTTGTATTAAGAGAAGAGTGTATTATGAATGAGTGAGTGTGTACCCTTCAATGATTTCTGCTCTGCTAGTGTTTGTTAGTACCTCGTAAGCTTGGATTATGCGACGGATCATAACATCAGAGCTGCTTCCTTCTCTGTTAACATCAGGATGGTATTGTTTCACCTTTCACAAAAGCTCAAAGTAAGTCAACACATGAAAAAAGGAAAAGCAAAGAGATTTGAATCTTGGATTCATACTTTGGCGCGAAAAGCTGCCTTTAGCTCGAGAGATGAGCAGTTTGGCTCCACGCCGAGAATGGAGTAAGGTGAAGAGGTGGAGAGTGGTTCATCTCTGTTTCTTCTCTCTCTGCAACTGGGGATGAATCGTTGAGAAGTTGAGTTTCTTAAGTTTGAGAAGAAAGAGAGTTTTGGAATCGGAGGAGATAGACGGAAGCATTCCATTGCGTCTCTCTTACCCTTCTCTGTCCTCGGAAGAGTTTTGAGATTTTAGATGCGTTAACTGATGACCAGACACATGTCCAGGATCATAGAGAGAAAGAGACGAGACAATAAGCTTCTGTTTCGTCTAGAGGGTCTTCAACTACCGAAATAAAATTAAAATATAGTAGTTTGTATCATAAAATAATACAAAATAGGAAAACGACAAAAATATGTTTCATTTCAAAAATACATATATCTTTGGGTTAATTAATGTAAACTTTAGGGTTAAGGTTTTTTTGACAAAAAAAGGTTTAAGGTTTGAAGATTAGGGTTTAAGATTTAGAATTTAGAATATATTTTTTTTTAAACAATAATTGTTAAAATATTTACTTTTGTTAAATGTATTATTAGTGTTAACGGTAACTTAGTTTTTTTTTTTTTAATAAAATTTATTTTGGTCGTTGGTGTTATTTTGATAATAAAAACTTGTTTATGGTGTTTTTAGGAGATTTGTCCAAAAAAAAACAACAAGCCTCTTTTCATTTATCTTCAGCTACCAAAATAAAATTTTATACCCTCTGGAATTGGATTCTTATAAGCTCTGTAGGCTGTAATCTTCATTGCCATAACAGGAAACAGTTCAGATATAACATCATCTATCGCCTCTGCTTGTGAACGTAATTTGACAGTACATGTAAAAGAAAAGACAAAAGAAGGTGTTCAACTGTTGGATTTCCCTCCTTAAGCCCAAAACTTATCAAATCATAATC
>NW_013618549.1:0-870 GCF_000695525.1 Brassica oleracea var. oleracea
GACCTCAGTGGGTCGCTCTGAAAGGTCGCTCCGGGCTTCGTTTTGTGCCGTCTCACCATGGAAATGCGAGCGACCTTGGAGCGTCGCTCTGGCAAGTCGCTCTGGGAGGGGTGTCTCGCGATAGAAACGCGAGCGACCTCTCCATGTATCTCTGGCCAGGTCGCTCAGGGAGGGGTGTCTCGCGAACCAAACGCGAGCGACCTCTCTATGTCGCTCTGGCCAGGTCGCTCCGGGGTGTGTGTCATAGCGACTTCATGTAGTCGCTCCGGGAAGTCGCTCCGGGAAGTCGCTACGGGAAGTCGCTCCGGGCAGTGCTCGTCCAAAGATCACTCTAATCACCTCCCTTTAGCTCCAAATGTACCCAAATGTCTTCAGGAACTCCATGTGGTACTCCAATACCTAATAGAGAAATATGTATGCAAAATGCAACCTAGATATGGCTAAATCCTAATCTATATGATGAAAATGCACATGAATAAATGGATAAAACAATGTGAATATGGAAGATATCACACTACGAACTGCAAAGTTCCCGGCGCAAGGCTACCCGCAAAACTCCTCGCTGGCGACCTCTCGAAGGTCACTAGCATAAAAGACCTCATCCTGGATTCCGACCGCCCTCCCAGGACTGATAAAGAGTCTCCCGAGAGGGACGCACGCGCAAACCAGTCAGGCGAGAAACGCGGAAGATGGCAGGATGACCATGGAGACAATAGTACCCGCCGGAGGATAAACATGATCATCGGAGAATAGCAATTCTACCGCGACTCTGTTTAATCCATCAAGGCCTACGGAAGAAAGGCGGAAACAAGTTTCAACTGGACGACTCGGTCCCCGACCGACAACGCTCCAAACGATACGATTGTTTTC
>NW_013618549.1:2147-3127 GCF_000695525.1 Brassica oleracea var. oleracea
TGGCGACCTCTCGAAGGTCACTAGCATAAAAGACCTCATCCTGGATTCCGACCGCCCTCCCAGGACTGATAAAGAGTCTCCCGAGAGGGACGCACGCGCAAACCAGTCTGGCGAGAAACGCGGAAGATGGCAGGATGACCATGGAGACAATAGTACCCGCCGGAGGATAAACATGATCATCGGAGAATAGCAATTCTACCGCGACTCTGTTTAATCCATCAAGGCCTACGGAAGAAAGGCGGAAACAAGTTTCAACTGGACGACTCGGTCCCCGACCGACAACGCTCCAAACGATACGATTGTTTTCGAGGAGGAGGAAACCGTCGGACTCGATAAACCTCACTGCGACCCGCTAGTCATCGACTTGGTGATTCGAGACCTCGAAGTGGGAAGAATCCTCATCGACACAGGCAGCACGGTCAACGTCATTTTCCGCGACACTCTCCGGAGAATGAACATCGAACTCGGGGAATTAGTCCCGGAACCAAAACCCCTGACTGGTTTTTCGGGCACAACATCAATGATCCTCGGATCGATCAAACTTCCGGTCATGGCAAGGGAAGTCACGAAAATCGTTGACTTCGCCATAGTCGATAACCCGGCCATTTATAATGTTATCATGGGAACCCCATGGATCAACGCAATGAAGGCGGTACCGTCGACTTACCACCTAAGCATCAAGTTCCCAACACCAAACGGAACAGCAGTAATCTAGGGATGCCAGAAACAATCTAGGCTCTTCTTTTTGGCCGAGCATAAGCTACGACAAACTCGGAACACCCCTGCGATTAGCCCGAGGCGAGTCAAGAAAACTCAGAGTACTCCCGAAGGTTCCACAAAGAGCGATTCAGAATCACTCGCCCAGGCAATGGCTCCAGACAGCGACGCGATCCCGGAGTCCATCGCCCTACCAACGGAAAACCCGACTCACGAAACACCCGCAACAACAAAGCAGAACTACGAGATGGCTTGATCCTCGA
>NW_013618550.1:0-3126 GCF_000695525.1 Brassica oleracea var. oleracea
TCGCGTCTCCCCCAAAGATGTGCTTCCTCTCGTCGGAGAGATCAGAAATCACCGTAGATTTGCGAGTTCATACATTCCAAGTTAGGACTCGTAGATTTTTCATCACACTGATCCTCTTAGTCATGAAGTGTTCTACTCTTTTTCCTTGGCTTGGTTTTTATCCCATGAGGTTTTTCCAAGCTAAAGGTTTTAATGAGGGAATGCTTCATGGTTTCCAAACTTGACCAGTTCCTATGGTCAAGCTTGAGGGAGAGTGTAAAAATGAAGCAATAAGAAACAAAATGGTGGGTTAAGGTCTCAAGACAATGGAAATACCACTACAAGGGACAAACATGCATGGTTGGTTAAGGTCTCAAGACAATGGAGATGCCACTACAAGGGACAAGCATGCATGGTGGGTTAAGGTCTCAAAACAATGGATTATTAGTTTATCATATCTCATCTACCATTTACCATACTTGTAACCACTATATATATATGAGATGTTCTCATAAGCAAATCAATCAAGTGAATAAGATTATCCTTCTTTACTCTGTCTCTCTTGTTCTTCCCTATGTTCTTTAATTTCTAACACATGATCTCCACCAACTCATCCAAACACCAGCTTGAAGAAGCGTAGTTACGGGAGAGCAACACAACGGCAACCCTTGATTGTCTGATCGCTCCTACAAGCATTGGACCTACAGATTCGCCTCGCTCGATCTTGTCATCAACGAAAGCTATGATCCCCTTTTTTTGGAGCTCTTTCCGAACGTGACTAAGAAAGCCTTTGCGCACGTCTTCTCCACGGAAGCTAAGGAAGACGTCATACTTGGAGTTGCAAGACAGAGATGAAGAAGAAGCCATGAGTAGAGAGCACGCAATGAACTGAGGAACAGGATCACAATGATTTCAGCAAAGAGAGAAATAACAACAATGACACATAACCACACAAAAAGTATCCAAAGACAGAGTAGATAGAAGAAAAAGAAGACACAAGTGGAGAGGAAGTTTCAACGATGACACAGAACCACATTAAAAGAGTCCAACCAAAGACGAGTGGAGAGGAAGACTCATGGAAGATTCAACGATGTTTACTTTAATAATAAATTTGCAATCCTTCAACTTCCCATTTATTATGAAACTACTCCTAACATTTTTCTTATTCTCATACTTTTCTTTAGCTTTTCCCCCGGATAGGAACAGCAATAATCAACATTTATAAATAAATAGATAGATATTTGAGCCATTTTGAGAATAGATGTAAACCAACATCAACAAAAGCCTTGTAATCATGTAAACTACGTCATAGAGTCTGAGCTCACAAGCTCACAAGCTCACAAGCCACAAGAAGTGTCCTATCATAACGAATAAGAATATCTTTAACCTCCTTCTTCGAAGGCTCATCAACATACAACCAGCGCCTTGGCGATACTAGCTCTGACGTATGGCGTAGACCTGGGAAGTGTGACCACCACCGTTGACTCGTATCCTCGTGTCCACACCTGCGAAGCGGTGCTTCCCTAGGAGAAGAACGGGCTCGAAGATCTTGAATCGGAGAATCTCAGGCTGGAAAAGCTCGATTGGGCAGCCGTTGAGTTTTGATCAGACCACACCCGCGTTAGCAGTGGGTTACGGCAACTGCTGTCTTCTTCCGTCCGAAGCATTGCACGGATTCAACAGCTGGTTTGGTCGCTACACAACAGAGCACTTGGAACTTCAGCCTAGAGGAGTTTGAACACAAACCAATATTTAACAAAGTGCAAAGCTGTTTTTTCATTGATAATGTGTTTTGTGAGCAACACTAATATTCTCTATTTAGCCATTTAGAAAGCCAAGACGTAACAACAAACAATGGAATCAGAACAACTAACCAGTTTTGAGAAGTCTCTCTCCGGCTATATTAACCACATATACCTAAGCTTCTCTCCATCTCTGCTTCACATCCTCTGGTTTGCCTTGACATGCTTCCTCAAATGCTGTTCCAAATTCTCAGCAGATCTTCTTGCTAGATTCTTTAATCTCCACCAAATCATCCTAACACCAACTTGAAGATGCATATCTCTTTGACAACACTACAACCGCAAACCTAGATTCTCTGATAGTTTGTACAAGCTCAGGACCAATCATTTGGCTTCTCTTGATATCATTGTCTATATAGTTTGAAACACATGGTGTCTCCAGTGTCAAGACTGCAACAACAAAGATGAAGAATCTGCCATGAGTAGAAGCTAAAGGTTAATAAAGATCTTATTGTTTTTAGTTGGAAAGGTAAGATACAGATCTTGATAAATGATGATGATTGATAGATACGCCTCTGATACTTGAGATTTGAGATACGCTTTGCACATAAAGAAGGTTTACTTTTTTTGCCTTCTGTTCACATTTGAAGTTAAACTCGTCTTCTCAAATCTTAATTGTAGACAATCTAAATAGAGCGACATGAATCATCTCCACTTATCGTTAAATGTCAATGTTTTGTCTACAGTTTATATCCCTAAATTACACAGCACCTGTTTTGTAATCCTTTGAAGCTTTCAATATTATATATCTCTGATTGTAGCAGTAGCCGAGAGATACGAATCAGAAACAACAACAAAATGAACTTAAGAGTAGCAAAACTCAGTCCCTCTCAAGTTATTGTATATACAATGTAAGCAAGAGTAAGTTTTCAAAAACAAACGATTTTTTTATGTATCAACAAGACCTGATTTTGGTGATACATTCAACCCATTGTGGCTCTTCACCAGTACCGGATCTCTTGAGCCACTTATAAAACAGCTTCTGCGTTTGGTCACTGCATGATCTGATCCTTGCTTAGCAAGCTTCGTAAATGTCCCCTGTTGAAGCCACACATTGGTAAATCTCATTTGCACAGACTGTCTGATCATGAACTGAGTAGGGAGAGTAAACCCGGCTGAAGCAATTAGTCTATGTCATCACTGAACATTTCAGTGGCTATTTCATGATGTTAAGAGTTTTCAAGGCTCCTAAGACAAATGTTGTAGTATAAATGATTGTCGAACCAGTTCTGAGGGATATCAAAGCAATGAGAATACAAGTACTTGCTTAATCTAAGTGCAACCAATGATTTATATGGGTTTTAAACTATGACTAAAACTAAAAAGCAATAACAGAATGATACTT
>NW_013618551.1:0-3113 GCF_000695525.1 Brassica oleracea var. oleracea
CAAGAAAGAGGATTGTAACTTTGGCCACTTTCAACATAGCATTACTTTCACTTCATCTGTTGCCACCAGATTCTTTGCAATAGATATGCAACCATCCAAAAATACATAACCAAAAGTATACATACTCAAGCAAAATCAAAGATCAAGCCTCCGTATTCTAATCTCACTATCAGATTTCAAGATCAAGAAAGTAGAATCTGACACGAGTAAAAGATTGGATCCTTTATAAAGAAAGATTCATAACACATGCAGGCAAGTCCAAGCTCACTTTGACTATATATGAGCAGAACAAACATTGGAACCAATGAGAATAAGGAAAGTAAACATTTTACATTGTACGCATTTTCTTAACCGGAGAGGTGGGTAGAGTTTCAAAGGGAGATCCAGACCGGGACTTCTTAACCGGACGCAGACCAGAGCCAGAAACAGTTTGCTTAACACTAAGCATGTCTCTATACGTATCTTCATTACTATGCTCAGTTTCCAGTTCATGCCATTTCTCCCACACCACTTGACTGTCCTCAAACTGCGACGCATACCTGTAGATTCCACGAGCTCGATCTATCTCTCCAACGCTTCTCTCCATCTCTGCAAACATGATGCACATCATCGTCACATCATCCTCTGAAACCCCTGATGATTCCACCGCTTCCTTGAATATCTCCCTTGTTTCTTTAACACCAAACAACTCAGCTGCACGAACTATGTACATCTCGTACATTTCAAGCTTCTTCTCGTCCGCAACTTTCCTCATCGCTTCTTTGTAAATCTCCATCGCTCTCTTCGTTTCATCAGATAATACAACATTATCAAACAACTCTCTTGCCCGCTCCACCTTTGTCTTCCCATATATCTCAACAAACCTTGTGAGATACGTTACCCATATGTCTTTCACTTGAGGATACTTGAACATATTCACACCTCTTTCATACACCTTGAAGGCCTCTTCAAAGTAGTCATTCTCCTCAAGAAGCTTACCGTAGTTTAGTATGATCAATGGCGTGGCTATTCTCAACTCCAGGATCCTCTCGTAAGCATCTCTCGTTGCTTCCAATGTCCCTACACTTTTCTCCAAATCAACGTAGAAAGACCATAACCTCAAGGACTTATACAACTCCATGTGGACTTGTTCTGGTTCTATCCACGGTGCTTCTGGCCATGGTGCAGCTGTAGCACTCCTCATCATCTCTAAAGCTCCTTTGAAATTCTCGTGCCTAACCTCCATCTCAGCCCACTCACACCACACGCAGGCCATATGATCCACGTCCTTGTAGTTAACCTGTACTGCCTTTTCAAGAACCGCTCTTGCATCGACCAAATCGTTGTGGGATTCATATAGCTTGGCTAAAGCAACAAACAACGTGTGAGGAGACTCCCCAACTGCTTTCATTGGATCCACAGTGCTCACGGCTTCCGTGTAAGTCAGTATCTGCTTCTCTGCGTCTCCCTCAAACAACTTGACTCTATGATGCCATTGTTCAACGTTATGTGGGTTTTGCCTCAAGAGAACACTGTTTGCAAGAACCGGTCTTCGTTTCATCAGTTCCTCCTCCTCCTCATCATCATCTAACTCCATCCTTTTAGCAACATCAAATCTTGAATAAACATCAAATATAACATTGAAATCTCTCATTGTAACCACTTTCACCATCCCTTCCTCGTACACATCCCTCGCCTTCTCAACCATATCCTTTCTCATATAGTAATCAGCAAGAGAAGTCCAGAACACACTAACTTCATACATGAACTTACCAATGCCTTTCCTGATGATACCATCCACATCGAGTCCAGAAACCTCATCCGCATGGTGCACAAGAACATCAAGAAGATCCATCCACAAGCTGTATACACTCTTCCCTTTCCTAGACTGAAACTCACCACTCAACACAGTTGCAAGATTCTCTGCAGCCTCTTTCCAACGACCATACTTCAAAAGAATCTCAACAAAATCCTCAGCGTGAGAAACAGGATCGTACTCGAGACACCTTCAGTAAACACTAAGCTTAGTCTCTAAAGAAACACCTTTTTGACTCACAGACACAAGATACACTTCCCAGATCCTACCGTGCTGTGTCACGTGAAGAGCGGAGAAAGCACGATCGAAAGTTTCATGCGTCCTAGTGATCAGTTTCTGTGCGGTTAGGTTTTCAAGATACATGAGCCAGATCGTTGGCATTTGATGCATTGTCACGAGAGATCTTTCGAAAGCATCGTTGAGAGTCTCGTACTGTGGATAAGTAAAGTCTAAATCTTTGACGAGGTCGAGACGTTCACCTAGATATGCTTCCCAAAGCATGTAGCTATCGGGATGAGCTTTTAGGGCTCTCTCGTAGATCGCGAGACGTTCGTTGAAAGGGGAATGAGACTTGGAGATCAAGTAACTCCACCAACTTTGTAGGCAATTTGGGTTTCGCTTAACGAGTTTCTCGTGTATGAGATCTTCAGAGGAAGGGTACATCGTCCTGGCCATAGCAATTGTCAGCGAGAGGTATTTGAAATACTAAGATGTGAATTAACAGAAGAGGAAGAGATCAATGGCAATGTGTCTGTATATAGCAAAATCAATTTGCCTTTTTTCTGATGAATAAAGTATTTGGAAAATTTCCATCGTTTTTGTGTTTCTTGCGTTGAGGGTTATTAATAAAAAAAAATTAATGATCATTGCATTAATAAAAGTTTAGTGATAATTGATATCTTCAAATTTTTTCCTTAGTGTTATTGTTGTTGAATTATGTAATTGTGTGACAGGTTACATAAATCAAACTGTACCAAATTGATAAAATTGAAACTAAACTGAATTTCATAAATATCTTAATGAATCATATATACCTATAGTATGTTAAAACCAAAACCGAACTAAGAATAGGGTAGATAACCAAATTACCGAATACTTTATCCATTTTCTAATTATCCGGTATTTTCTTGGAAACTCTCGGATTATCCATGTTTACTTGTATTAATTAAAACTATTTAATAAATTGATACCGAACCGAAACCGAATTGGATTTTTGGATATTAATCAATTCCGAACTTTGTTACCTGACTCAAACTGAACCAAATTTCATATGCCTAGCTACAAGAAGAGAGCTACGAGGAAAGAAGAGCTACCAGCT
>NW_013618552.1:0-3111 GCF_000695525.1 Brassica oleracea var. oleracea
TAAGTTATGATTTTATTCACAAAACATGTCTTTGAATTATTTTTTGGATACGTAATTTTCTACCGATTGAAATTAAAAAAATATATTTTAGTAAAACAAACTAAAACAAACGTTTAACCTTATGCAAAACTCAGTTATTTTACTTTTTTGATTTTATAATTGGTACAAAATTAATATTGATTAACTACTAAATAAAAATCTGCACTATTATTATTATGGTAATATAATTAATGATGTGAAATATTGTTAAGGTAATATAATTAATAAATTTGTTAATATGAGTGAAATATGGAAATACAATTAATGTAATAATGCAATCCTCGTTTCCAAATAATTCTCGGTTATACTACTATTCGTGTTTCCAAACAGTACTAAAGTGTACTTCAGTTTTAATAATATAGATATATCATTCTTACAAACATATTGCACAACATATAACACATTAAAAGCAATAACTTGATCATAAAATTACCTCATGGCATTTACGAAATCTTACTCTGGAGTTAAATTTGTTTGATATTTAAGCCAATAATAAAGCTAATAAGGCTTCATAAGAAATCTGCTTGCTTTATCAAATGAAAAACCCAACACGACCTTTTTCACACACATGCAATGGTCTTCCAAACAAATAATTAGACCAAATAATTGCTAAACTTCACACAAAATTAATGTCTTTGCACCTACCCCACCAATAACTCACTATTCCGTACATGTTTAAAGCATTAGATAAGTACTACTAAACTAAACAAAAAGCCTCACCACCATTTTTGAACCAGAAATTGAACACGAAAATATCAATATCGACACAAGCAACTTCAAACACACAATCAACAACTACCCGCGCGTAGCGCGGACAAACCACTAGTTATTTATAATATAAACAAAGATACCTTATTTACAGTGTTAATTAATTCCTTGTTTTTATCATAGATGTATGTACGTAAAATGAAAACACGACTTGGTCCACACTCCACAGTTGTACCATATTTACCTAATCAAAAACCTAACACTAACTCTCTCTCGCATATATAAAACATACATCCTCTACTCTTAACTCAGATCACTAATCACTAAAACATAATACAAAAAGAAGAAACACACATTAAAAAAAATGGCAGCTAATCTAGAAGACGATTACATAGACATGGAAGTCACATCTTTTACTAACCTCGTACGCAAAGCTCTTCAAAAACAAAAACAACAACAACCCTAGAGAGTTTGAGTTCCAAATGTCTCATCTTTGTCGTCTTGAGATAGACAAAACCACTTTTCCAGCAGATGAACTCTTCTACAAAGGCAAGCTTCTTCCTCTTCATTTACCTCCACGTCTCCTAATGGTTCAAAAGCTTGTAGAAGATTACACCTTTGACCAAGAATTCTACAGCACACCTTTATAGCCACCGGAACGTTTACTACTCCGGTGACGAGTAACACCCCTTTCGAGTCTTGCACCGTCTCTCCAACAGATTCTTGAATATTCAAATTCAGTGGAGGAGGAAGAGAAGAAGAAATCTTGGAGCAAGAAACTGAGATTATTGAACACACGATTGAGTTTTGGGAAAGACGATTAAATCTTCGAGAGCTTATCTAAGATCATTTTTTACGAAGTCAAGCTGTTCTGATGAGCTAAGAGTTGCTGATGAAGGATCTATTTTGAGGTATTCTCGAGCAGAGAGACCTAAAAAGAAGAGTAGTGGTTCTGTTCCTGGGAGGCGAGCCATAGCCCATAGGACCTGCGAAGAGTTCGAACAAAAAGTCATCGACTAGTTTAGGGTATCCCCATTGCAGTTTTTGAAGAGAAGTACGAGTTTGAACTCAGAGATAGAAAATTCTATTCAAGGAGCTATCTTGCATTGCAAGCAATCTCAGCAACAGAAGCAGAAGCAGTAGAGGGTTAATGAAGTCGGATTCTGTTCGTTGTCAGCATCAAGAATTGCAGTGGCAGATGATCGAGAACGGGCTCAGATGTTTAGAGGTTAACTAAGCAATTAAATTGGACATGAAGATGATGAGAAGATTTAATTTTTTTTTGTTTCTTCTTTGATTTTCTATAAAATTTCATAAATTCCGAAGGCCATTTCCATGTAAAAAGTAAACAAAAATGATTACAAATATTTGTTTTAGATTTGAGTTACTTGTGATTTGAAATTTTTATATTCGATTCCAGTTTTTAAATATAAATTAATGCAAATCAAGGCTTTCATTTCATACCTGCAATCAAGGCTTCCTTCAGGGTTAGGAATTGATTGAACGCAAGCATACGATGTAGAAGAGCTTCTGTCCAGACTTCTTTTGCAAAGCGGCAGTGGAGAATAAGGTGCTAAGCGGTTTCTTGCTCCCCACATCCCGGACAGGGTACAGCACTCACAGCTTCGTTTTTCCAAATTAGACCCCAGGGCCAGAGCTCCTTGAACCAACTTCCAAACCTTCTTCGTCCATTCCAACTCGAGTAATGAATCCGCCTCATTGTCGAGAGTTGCTCTGTTCTTCATTGCAATGAAATATCCTGACTTGGTGGTATAGACTCCGTCCTTAGTAGGTGTCCAAACGAAAGCGTCAATGACCCCTAATGTGCTCGGAGAGATGCTGAGAATTTCCTTTGAGATGAGTGGGAATAAGGATTTAACTTTGGGAACTTTCCACTCGTTGGATCCTCTAGTTAGTAGATCAGCAACCATAAGATCTTGATCCTTTTCATTCGGTCGTCCAATATTTATCTTTTAAGATCCAGCGATCCCGCCACACTCTTGTTGAATACTTTTTTTTATTATAGGCATTATTTTGTTTTGATTTGGTAACTGGTACGGTGAGGAGAAGGGACGGATTAGCTCATAACTATTTCTCTTTCCATCAAATATTGGCTGGAGAATTAAAGTATAGGGTAACTAACAAAATGCAGTTCACACTACACGATCGGCCGACGGGACGAGTATTTTGGTGCAAAGGTAGTTGCAACAGGCATATGTCCAAACGGATGTTTGTTTTGTGATAAAATAAATACTTGGTCAAGACTTCAATAAGAGTATTTTACCTGAATGATTTAGTGGTTCTAAAGTCAAGATGCTGAACTTCCTTAAGGAAAAGCTACAGGGGAGACTGAGGGGTTGGTTC
>NW_013618553.1:0-3110 GCF_000695525.1 Brassica oleracea var. oleracea
GATATAGAACTCGAGAGTTGTGCACCCCAAACCCATTCTTTAGTGATGAAATTCTAGAGTCGGAGTGCAACCTAAATGCAGTGGATAATTGCTCAGAGAAGAGTATGGGACATGATTCTGCAGATCATAAACCCTTATATATAGTTTTATATATATTTTATTTGAACATCAAAGTTATTATTCTTTTACGGCATTCACTTCAGTCTGAGTCAATTATCGTTACTAGTTTGTTGTACAAGTTATCCAAATAAAGAAGATAAATCAATGTTGTTTTACATTTTCTCATTACTTACGAGTTACTTCGTCTGTTGTACTAAATGCAATATTTGTAACAGGCAAAAATTTCACTATGTAGCATCATGGTTCATAATTGCATACAAAAAGGCATCTAAAACCGATGGTAAGTAAATGGTTTCACGTGACCATTTACATTGGGGGTCCCGTCCACTTTGAAAATGGATTTCGAAATGTGTTCAACCATTTTGACGTCTTCGTCAGCCACAACAACATACCTACAAAAGTGAAAAAAAAAACGTAACATTAATACCACAAACTATTAAAGGTAACGTGAAATATAATAACATGGTTGAGCTGGTGTGGTTACACAACTAAATACTAGACAAAAGAATGTGCAACTTTGTTTCAGCTAGTCCAGAGAAAAGACGAGAAAACATGAACATGTAGCCTAATAGTTTGTACTAGTTGTGTAACCACACCAGCCTAATAGATATATACGTAAAGGTAAAGTGAAAAAGAATAAGATAATATACTTGTTGGGTCCAATGACGGAGACAATCGCATGAGCAACACGTAGCCTCTCTTTCCTACTCAGGTAGCTAGAAGGCTCATCTAGGACATAGGCATCGGCTTCTTTCAGTAAAGCAGCAGCAATTTTCACTTTTTGGATGCCTGATTTTGTCAACTGACTTGGAAGAGAGTAGAGAATCGCATCGTCAATACCAACCATGTTGCACATTTCCATTATCTTGTAAGGATTCCTTCTGCTGTGGTGAGCGAGGATATCTCGTACCGTTTCCTGAGATGTCTTCTGTTGTTGCATCTCGATTAACTCCTCCTGTGACACCAGCTGTGTCTTCATAGAAACCTATACAAATATAACAATTTCTCAGGCAATGACACTAATAGCAATTCTTAACAACAAGAGAAGTAGTCATTCCCAACACATTCCAGCCCAAAATTGAACATAAATCTAGGTTTTCTAATGCAGTCAAATACAAATTTACCAGTAGAACTCATAATCATTCATTGTGACCATGGACTTGATTTCATTTCAAAGCACGATCCACTGAATAGAGTTAAGTATGTAGAGCATACGTAGAGATTATATGATATAACATAAAACATATTAAAAAGATGTCATTACAGAGATTCTGAGCATGAAAACTTTATAATTTTAGACATGAAATACTAACTCTCAGATATCAACAGATAGAAAGAGAATGTAGTCCCCTGAAATATGTTTATAATCTTAGATCTTGAGAACTTTCCGCAACTACTCGAATCTCTTGACAAGGGAGAGATCATTAAGTATATTCTCGGTCGCTTCATTATTATGAGCTCTTCCTTTTGTCTACACAAAACAGAAGCTTACATCATCGCAAAAGTACACGGACATAACAAGGCTATTTGTTCTTTCTAGGAATAGAGAAAGTAGAATGATTTTTTTTTCTTTTTACTTTGAGAGAAGGAACCATTGCCACTGCTTCTTTAGCAGTTTCAAGACAGAGATTGCCAAGAACGCAAAGCTGTTCAATAACGACCACCACAATGGTTTAAAACCTTATGTCTAAAAAACTTAGCTGATGACCAAAAAAATCCAATCTCAAAAGGTTTGAACATCTTACCTCAAACTCAGTGAGCTGATGCCTGCTCAAGATTCTGTGAAACTTGAATTAAGGTAAACACACATGGTGCAGTCAAAATCATACGGCATATATACTCTCACAAAACTAAAGAATTGAACCAATGACATTAAACTCTCTCATTCATGGGTTAAGTGCTAATAAACGCATAATCAATGCATTCTTGTAATACTAGGTCTACTGAATAAACTAATCATACAGAAAGATGATACTCTCGAACTTGTCGAACAGCATATGGATTCTTGTACCTACTAAATCGCTTCACATACTGCAAAGACTTCTCAATCACTCTGCAAAGAGTAAACAAAAGTCAATCACCAGTAAAGTACTATTTTCTTTCTTCACGATAATGAAAATGGCATAAACACTTACAAAATAGCGTGCATCTAAAAGTAATATGCATCAGTGTAGACATATATCAAAAATCTCCGTACATTCTTCAATTCTTTAGTCTACAAGACCAAAGGCTCTTGAATTTATTGATTGCTAATTGGCAGTGAAACTCTACAAAGCACAAAACTTTTTAAAAAGACTTAACTGAGAAACTTGATTCATAGGATCCTCGGAGACTTGCTGAAGCTGTTCATACTTGTGCTCAAGGATCAAAGACACTTCACAGTTCATTAAGCACTTTGCCTTCAAAAACTCTGATTGCCAACAAAGGAATCAAGCCCATAAATTTCACTGTAAAAGTGTAAGATCAATCGAAAAGAATCGTAATGGACTAAGACCAATTTGAATGAAAAGAAGAAAATAAAAAACCCTAATTTTGCAATACAATAGCTGGGGATACAGAAACGGGAATAACAGAGAGGTTACCATCTCCAATCTTGAGTTTGGCAGCGTTCTCTTCTTCTTCTCCGGACATGACAGAAGCTGAGGAGAAAATGATACTTGAGCCTATGCACCGGCTTCAATAGAACGGCAGCCTCCATATCTCGAGCTTCTTCCTTCTGAAAAATCAACTGTTAATTGACTTCGTGAAAAACATCAACAAAGAGATTCCCGAAGAGTAAACAAAAGTCAATCACCAATAAAATACTATTTTCTTTCCTCGGGATAATGAAACTGGCATAAACACTTACAAAATAGCGTGCACCTAAAAGTAATATGCATCAGTGCAGACATATATCAAAAATATCCGTACAAAGTAATATGCATCAGTGCAGACATGTATCCGTAAATAAGCCATACACAATAGCCACCAGCTTTGATCAGATCTAATAT
>NW_013618554.1:0-799 GCF_000695525.1 Brassica oleracea var. oleracea
ATTCGGCGTCCTGGCGGTATTGGTGGCACAGGGGCTGCAAAATCGGCTTGTGGTAAGAAGCAACGATCACGTGGAGGTGGATATATATCCAAAATAACGATTCTTCTGTGGAAATCACCGATCTAGCAAGAGATCTTGGATCACCCTCCAGATTGGAGACAGAAGTAACAGAGACCGAGGTAGGTGTTGATGTTGTTCTTGTGACGCCCCCTCAATCTAAAAACAAACACACCCGGGTGACTGAAGATAATGATGATGATGCTGTTGTTGACACTCCTATTCCCCAGCCGGCCGCATTTCAGGGTGAAGAAGTATTGACGAAAACCAGAGATAATGTGAGTGGTACTCCTACAGACTTTGGTTGTGCGCCCAATCAAGCAACAGAGGCCGTTGAAAGTGGTGACATATGTCTCGAAACTCCCCCAAAACAATATAACACGCACAACCGTGAGCTCGAAGATGAGGACGATGTTGATCCTCCTGTCACCGCAACTAGACAAGTTCAGGGTGGAGAAGCATTCATGAAAGGCATACAAGTACCAGATATGTATTGATATAATGATGTAGATGGTGTGTATAATGAAATGGATGGAAGCAGCTGCACCCTGTTGACATTGACTTCAGCAAGGAGGACTCTGACATATACGTGGGAAGGACGTTCAAGCACAAAGCGGAGTGCAAGTTGACGTTGGCTATCTACGCAATTGCTAAGGTGTGCACGTTTAAGCTCAGGCATTGCAAACGCCGACTGACGGCGAAATGCTACGAAAAAGAATGCAAGTGGAGAGTAGTGGCTGTT
>NW_013618554.1:1076-2360 GCF_000695525.1 Brassica oleracea var. oleracea
TTTTCCAGAGGTTATCTACTATTGTAGAGGATGGTTCTGATTTAAGTATAATATCAGATAGATGCGCAGCAATTTTCGCAGCGAAAGATAAATGGTACCCACGTGCACACCATGGTATTTGTCCCGTACACCTCCAGCGTAACGTTAATGATAAGTTTAAGGGGCTGCAACAGAAAGCAATGGTTGGCAGAGCTGAGAATGCGTTCAGAGTTTCGGAATTTAAGGAGATAATGGAGCTTATTAAACTGACGGATTGGAGATGCTGGGATTATTTGGAGAAGATCGACAAGAAGCTATGGACACGTTCACATTTCGAAGGGGAGAGATTTAACGTGATGACTTCTAACGCTGCTGAATCGTTGAATAATGCTCTTCTGCCCGCTCGTGATAGTCCTATAATGGCATTGTTCGAGTTTATTCGCCGGAAGCTGTGTACATGGTATGTGAGCAGACGCACCGAGATCAGTAAGATGAAGGGAAATGTTCCAGATAATATTCAAAAGATACTGGTTGAACAGCTGGTGCTGTCAACGGGCCTTCTAGTTATGCCATGTTCGACTTGATTCGAAGTTACGCACATGCCAACTAATTTTGGTTTCACGGTTGATCTGGATAAACGAACTTGCACTTGCCTCGAATTCCAAAAGCTTGGTTTGCCTTGCCGACATGCCATTGCTGCTGCTTCTTGCCGTAATATGCAGTACACCATGTTTGTTTGCAAACACCATCTCAAAGAGACATGGGCTGAAACAGTTAGGGGTATCATACTTCCGGTTCCGGATCCAAAGGATGTTGAAGTGCTAGCCGAAATACTAATGGTTGATCTTTATTCACCAACGACCAAACGAACGAAAGGAAGACCAGGAATCAAACGTAAACTGTCCGCAGGAGAGATACCGGTAAGACTTTGGTGTTGACTTTGAACAATAATTTCAGTAACGTATAGTAAATTCTCCAATTATACCAACTTTATTGTTTACATCAGGGGGGGAGCAAAAAACATAAGCCGAGCAACTTTAATTACGCGGTAATTGAGAATTGTCGAACAACAACAGACCTAAACCATTGCCTAAGATATAACTACCTCGTACGCCCACGGGATTTCAGAGTTGATCTCCTTCACAAGTGCCTCAACAAACCCCATAGGAGCAGAGACTTGTTCAAGCCGCTCTCCATCATTCTGATTTGATGTTTGACCGGACTCATAGCCCACCAGTGGAGCACCTACCTAGATGGAGTCAGTAACCTATGTCAACAGGTGTACACCCAAAATAAAATGTGAAT
>NW_013618554.1:2493-3109 GCF_000695525.1 Brassica oleracea var. oleracea
GGTTTCCATCCCATGAAGGATGAAAGGAGCGTACACTACAAACCGAACTGTAACAGTTCGGATTTGTTTTCTCCCATGCGACTGGGGAGCCTTGCTCATACCGGTACGTTGGGTTTCTTTTCTGCCATGCCCCCAGGGAGGTTACCGCATGCTGGAAGGTAGAAGAAATCCGCAAATATTCACCACTATTGTTATTACCACTACTTAGCCAAACACTACACAACTAAGTAAGATGCAAATGAACCTCTGCTGGTAACACATAGGACTCAGGCTCAACATCTAATACATCTCCAAACAGGACGAGGGCATTCGATTGTGTTTCTTGCTGCTGACCATCCCCCCCAGCGCTGGGTTAGAAGTCTAAGCAATAACACAAAAATAAAACTATCTATCACATTACCTGATCGCCTTTGTTTCCGCCAGATGGTGGAAAACGTGCATTGGCAGACTCGTTTTCTTTTGCATGATCATCATCATTCTGGTGACCACTTTCTCTCTCTGATGAGGGTGGGTTCTTTCTGCTCACTTCCTGGAAAACGGCAAAGGTGTCAGGACAGTAAATGATCACTAATTTGTATATTATGCGAAAAAATAACTTCGGCGTACAACCTTTGTC
>NW_013618555.1:0-3094 GCF_000695525.1 Brassica oleracea var. oleracea
TAATCTAGATTTAGGGTTTAGAATTAAAGGGTGAGGTTTTGAGGATACATTTTCAAAATTTTAAAAATAAAAATTAAAAATTAAAAATTTCAATATAAAAAGGGTCTATTTTGGTCATTTTTCATTGAGAACTATTTTTGTGGCGAAAACTTAAAAATGTCTATTTGAGATAATTTCCCTATAATTAATCATTGGTCAATTTTACTATTTAATTAAATGCTAAATATAAAAAGATATTTTTTCTTAATATTTGTATTTTTAACCCAAAATACTTATAATTTGAAACAAAATAAATATTAAACATAAATAGATTTTTATATGATAATAACTTCCAGTACAACATCATGAATACTTTGAAAGAAATGATGTAATGCCACTCCAAGAAAAAAAAAACTAATTATCAACATAGCATGGTTTATTTAGTCTTAAAAAAAACATGTATAAAATTTAACTAATATTTATATTTTTGATTAATAAAAATTTATATTAAATATTTACTCTAACAATTTAAACTATTTTTAAATATTCATCCCGCCCGCAGGGCGGGCCGGACCTAGTATTATATATACTAAAGTCTCTTTCTGCGCATTTAAAATATTATTTTTAAGTTAGCTTTTTAATATAACAAAAATAGTTGCTCTATAATTTTATAATTTTGTGTATTTAAAATATTTTTCATGAATCTAAAATTAATAAATCAGAAAATTTCTAAACCAATAAAACATATGTAGATAGATTGAGTTTTTTTTTATGGTATTAGGATAAGACCTGCGCAAATTTATATGAAAATTATTTAAGAAATATCGTATGGAAAAAAAATATATATTATTGATTGAATTAATATATTTGGCCCTTAAACAATTTTTTTTAAATTGTTTTTTGTTAATTTCATAATTTGTTTACTAATGAACTGATCCTATTTTTAAAAATATTTTAGGTCAAAAAATTATTTATCGGATAAAAACCTAACGTTTAGGTCGAATAATCTCATGCCTACTATTTGGTTACAATGAAACTATGTCAGCTCGGTTTTATATCATGATTTAGTAATTTAAAAGTTAATTATGGTTATGAGAATTTTACGTTCACGTACCAATTCTATCTATCTTCGATATTTTTCTCCTTTTTGTGTCATTTTGGTTATTGCTCGATATAAATATTAATTTTTGAGTTTATTCTCATTTCTTTCTTTTATTTTGGCCTGAAATTTAGAAAATGTTTAAGATTCAAAATTATTAAAGAGATACATACTTAGGTTAAGATCTGCGCTTTGTGCAGAATAAATACTTATTTTATATTTTTCTGCATATTATGAAATAATAAAATAATAATTATATATTAAATAACTAAGAAATCAATTACTATTATGTAATAAATTGGCTTGCACATATAAATCAAATGACCGCTCTTGTTTATTCGCAACCATTTGAGAATAAATAAATCAAAACAATCAATCTTATCTATCGTGTATGATATATAATTAAATTTAAACGATATGAAATATATATATATTAACATAAACAAAAATTATATAAACTATATATATATATATATATATATATATATTTACATAAACACCTATTAAAATAAAATTATTTGCCTATATTATTTTATTATCATTATATCTTATTATAGAAAAAAAATTTAACATTGATCACAAAATTTTATGTGAGGCTTTTAACAGTTTTAGTAATTTATACTCGTTTTAAAAAATTTAATATACAACATATACAAAAAAAATCTAAAATTTTAATATATGATTAATGTAATTGTGTAATTTATTTTAATAGTAAAGAATTAAACAAAAATGATTGAAAACATTCAGATTATTAGCAAATCTTTATTATTTAAAATCATTAATTATTATATATATCACAATCACATTAGGTAATTCCGTTGGTTTTATTTAAGTAAATAATATATAATAAATAGTCACATTGCTTTTGTTAATATCATATAGTTGATATTAAATGTTTCTAGTGAGATATAAAAATCGAATTGGACCAACATGTTTTTCAATTTTAATGTGAGGCTGACACATAGGATTAATTAACTACCTAATTGATTGACACATAAGCAAATGGTCTTTTTGAATTATTACAAAATTGAGGTTACATCTTTTCAAATGTTCCTCAATTGATATATAGGGGATATATTGTTGTTTTTTGAATTTGACATGAGCCTTCTAATACAATATGTGTTTTCATTAGCTTCTCACTGGATCAATGTGATTCATCTAAGGTAAAGTATGAATAATATGATGTTCTGAATGTTGAGGTGAATAATAATTTCTGTATTATTTGAAAATTTAATTAGCAAAAATCAAAATGAAATTATTTTTACTCTTAAATGCTTTGAAATTATATAAAATTTGTCTTTTGGCATTTCATATGAAGAAATGTAAAAACGTTACATGGGAGCATTTCATATGAAGAAATGTAAAAACGTTACATGGGAGATATTTCATGATTAAAACATTGCTTTGTAATTTTTTTCTTTCTATTTATATTTTTGTGTGTAATTCTTGAAAACGAAGCCTATAAATAATTGTGTTTTGTATTTAGATTTTGGTGGGTATATTTAGAATTATTTTTTTTGCTTGGGTGATTTGAATGATATGTAAATACGATGTTAGCATGCATTCTTTATCATTTGTAAAAAAATTACTATTATATGCATAATATATCAAGAATCATATATCATTTTAATTATTATATACATATATTGATGTGTTGTTCAAAAAGAAATACATATATTGATGTGTATTTTAAAGATGTTTGAACAGTATGATTAATAATTTATTTTTAAGAACTAATGGATTCATCGTTTATTACTTGGTTCAAACTTATTCACGTTTATATTGAAGTAGCATAAAATTTGCGTATAAATTTATGTGTTTATTTCCTCTTTAGTTTGCCATTTTTTTTTTTAATGTTTTATGTTTGGGAAAATTGCCAAATATGACTCACAACTTGATTTCAAACACAAAGGTTAACCCAAACTTGAAACAAATGTAAAAGTAACCTAAAAGGCTATTGAAATTACATCCAACCCCTTGTGAACAAACAAAAAAACCAAAATTTTTTTACGTTTC
>NW_013618556.1:0-2323 GCF_000695525.1 Brassica oleracea var. oleracea
TCTACAACTTTCTCGAAGAATGTGATGGTGAGAGAGGAAAGTCGTAGACTGACGAAGGATAAGCTGATGGAAGCTCGTGTAGAGAGTAGACGTTTACGTTCTTTGAAGTCTACTCCAAGTCATCCGGTTCAAGCTTGAGGAGCCATTTGATAGAAAATCTTGTCTTGTCATATTATGCTTTGCTAAATTTGTATTTGATAATTAAACATAGGGTTAACCCGTGTGCTAATTGTTATGGATTCTCTGAATTTTCGTTCTAAATGGTAAATAGACAAGTCAACGATGTGTCGGTAATTGCGTTTGCAAATAAGGGTCCGTACTCTCTCTCTTTCTCTCGTTTATTTCCGTATATTAGAAGAGAATCTAAGCAGCAAGATTATGTTAAGTTTCTCGTTAGTGACAATATCTACTGCCATTTTCTTTCCTACTATGCTTTTCCATTTTTATAACAATGTTTCCATAATCGTCCTTTCAAGTAGAACTAGGGTTTTTGCTACTTCATCTATATAAACCACTTCAAATAATCTTCTTCTTCAAACCATTAGCTACTTAGCTTATGAGCTCTTTTTATTTAGTCTTTTCGTTTTTGTTTCACTATCTTTTTGTACTATTGTTTTTTAGAATGTAACCGAAGGAGCTCCCTTCGTCCAAAACGAAGAGGACAAGATTTAAGGAAATAGAAATAGAAAATCTAATTGTTCATGGATTCCCTATTAAGTGCTTGAATAATGAGCACTTTATAAAGGGTTTGCATGGCCTCTTAGATCTTCTCTCTTTCTCTACGTATATATATCCTTCTCTTCTCTTCGTTTGGATTGAAGGGAGCTCCTTTTATTTTTCTCTTGTTTCTATACACCTTTTGTATATAGCATATATGCATAATGTGCTTTTGAAAAGTTTTTATACACATAATTGATACTTTGACAACTATAAAGAATATTTTCTAGGAGAGTTTTTTAACTATATTCAAGGTTGGAGCTTCGACTCAACCAACCTTCTTCTTGATTCAAACAGCGTGGGGCTTTCTAATGATTCCTTTTCAATTTGATGTGTTTAATTTGTAGGTCTTTGTGGTTGATGCTTGCATTGAAGCGTCATTAATGCGTCTTAATATGGGAAGACGTCGTGGGTCGGTTATGAATGCTGTTTATTGGAATCTCAATCAAATTAAATATAACTAGCAATGTCTTAATGTAGGGTATGTATATATATATATATATATTTTTTATTTTATTTATAGACGTTTCTAAAATATTTCCACAACAAAAAAAATCAAAAATCACGTTTCCACGTTTCGAAACGTTTCGTTTCCGTTAGTGTTTTTAAAACCGGACCGATCCGATGGTTGGACCAGGTTGGACCATGAACCGGTTATATAGCCGGATTTGTCTAGTAATTGGTTCGACCATGAGCCGACCACATAGTCGGATTATATTTCAAAGTTATTAAACAATAAAAACTACTAAAACTATCAAAAATCTATAAATCATCCATATAAACAAAAAACTAATTTATATTTATAATATTTTATGTTCAAAATTTATTTATATTTTAATTATGCATCATGTTTACTAATATTACTTTTATATTTATATACTAAAAAAATATTAAACCATATTATTGAACCAGATTTGACCCGGTCGAACCATATTGAACCGTGACCCAAAATATTTTCGGTTCAGTTTCCGGTCAGGTTTTAAAAACACTGATTCTGCGTATCCGTTTCTGTTTCCATGCAACCTAGGTAGACATAATCAACATCATACATACAATGCCTAATATATTTTAATTAATAGAATAACTAGAATGTAAAACTATGACACTGAAGTGATCAAATTGGCATGACATCACCAGTCCTTACGTCACTGGGAACCAAGATTAATAAATCGAACCGGATCGATAACGCGGTAGGACTACGATGACTCTTTGAAGATGATTGTTTTTTGGTTTACACGGCTGAAATTTTATAGCCACCAAATAAAAACAAAATAATTGAAATAATAATACAATTAGATAAACTGATTGAGTGAGACTTCATCAAACATGGGTTCTATTGAGATTAAGGAGAGATAGTTGACGCTTTATAAATTATCATAGATATTTAACTCGTACGAACAATAGTTGATACTCTAAAAAGATTATAAATCTAAAACTTATATCTTGTGATTACTATCTTGTTAAGATTATAAATCTAAAAATTATATAAGTTTTGTAACTTTAGTAACCACAGGCTCATGGATTCCTTTTTCCTTCAGCATTTTGAGAATAATAGTACTTACTTTTTCTTTTGTCAATTTCTCTACAAGATCCTTGTCTTTTCCAC
>NW_013618556.1:2361-3087 GCF_000695525.1 Brassica oleracea var. oleracea
AAATATTTTGGGTCACGGTTCAATATGGTTCGATCGGGTCAAACCTGGTTCAATAATATGGTTTAATATTTTTTTAGTATATAAATATAAAAATAATATTAGTAAACATGATACATAGTTAAAATATAAATCAATTTTGAACATAAAATATTATAAATATAAATTAGTTTCTTGTTTATATGGATGATTTATAGATTTTTGATAGTTTTAGTAGTTTTTATTGTTTAATAACTTTGAAATATAATCCGGCTATGTGGCCGGTTCATGGTCGAACTAATTACTAGACCAACCCGGCTATATAACTGGTTCATGGTCGAACCCGGTCCAACCATCGGGTCGGTCTGGTTTTAAAAACTCTGATTTTAACTATGCATCATGTTTACTAATATTACTTTTATATTTATATACTAAAAAAATATTAAACCATATTATTGAACCAGATTTGACCCGGTCGAACCATATTGAACCGTGACCCAAAATATTTTCGGTTCAGTTTCCGGTCAGGTTTTAAAAACACTGATTCTGCGTATCCGTTTCTGTTTCCATGCAACCTAGGTAGACATAATCAACATCATACATACAATGCCTAATATATTTTAATTAATAGAATAACTAGAATGTAAAACTATGACACTGAAGTGATCAAATTGGCATGACATCACCAGTCCTTACGTCACTGGGAACCAAGATTAATAAATCGAACCGGATCGATAACGCGGTAGGACT
>NW_013618557.1:0-1578 GCF_000695525.1 Brassica oleracea var. oleracea
CAATTAATTAAGTAAAACTTCATAACAGTCCCTAAATTGGTGGACTAGCCACTATAAAATCGTTATTTGCTAGAAAAAGGGAGACAAAAAAAGTTTGAAACCTCTTTGAACTTCATCATATGTTGGTGAAGGATGCAACTATGCATTAAAACAGTATTTTCATATTTTTGAATTTTTCTCAAAATCTATGGGTTACCCTACGAAAATATTGAATTTTCGGTAAATGCTCTATATACTGAAGCCTATGATCTTTAGTGTTGTTTTAAAAGTTCTAAACACATTCTAAATTTTTATTAATGTATATTGAACTCTCTTTCATGGTACATGGGCATCATTTTAATTTTTTTTGTCAATTAATTAAGTAAAACTTCATAACAGTCCCTTAATTTGTGGACTAACCACTAAAAAATCGTTTTTTACCAGAGAAAGGGAGACAACAAAAGTTCGATACCTCTTTGAACTTCATCATATATTGGTGAAGGATGCAACTATGCATTAAAACAGTATTTTCATATTTTTGACTTTTTCTCAAAATCTATGGGTGATAACCCCCTACGAAAATATTGAATTTTCGGTAAATGCTCTATATACTGAAGCCTATGATCTTTAGTGTTGTTTTTAAATTTCTAAACACATTCTACATTTGTATTAATGTATATTAAACTCTCTTTCATGGTACATGGGCATCGTTTTATTTTTTTGTCAATTAATTTAGTAAAACTTCATACCCCTCCCTAAATTGGTTACTAACAACTATAAAATCGATATTTGCTAGAGAAACGGAGACAAAAAAAGTCCCAAACCTATTTGAACTTCATCATATGTTGGTGAAGGATGCAACTATGCATTAAAATAGTATTTTAATATTTTTGAATTTTTCTCAATATCTATGGGTAAATATTGAATTTTTGGTAAATGCTCTATTTACTGAAGCCTATATCTTTAGTGTTGTTTTAAAATTTTTAAACACATTCTACATTTGTATTAATGTATACTAAACTCTCTTTCGTGGTACATGGGCATCGTTTTAATTTTTTATCAATTAATTTAGTAAAACTTCATAACAGTCCCTAAATTGGTGGACTAACCACTATAAAATCGTTGTCTCCGTTTCTCTAGCAAATAACAATTTTATAATGGTTACTCAACCAATTTAGGTACTGTTATGAAGTTTTAGTAAATTAATTGACAAAAAATTAAAACGATGCCCAGAAATTTTAAAACAACACTAAAGATTATAAGCTTCTGTATATAAAATATTTTCCAAAAACTCGATATTTTCGTAGCGGTTAACACATGGATTTTGAGAAAATTTCAAAAAATATGACAATATTGTTTTAATGCATAGTTTCATCCTCCACTAACACATTATTATGTTCAAAGAGGTTTGGAGTCTTTGTTGCCTCCATTTTTCAAGAGAATAGTGATTTTATAGCGGTTATTCCATCGATTTAGAGAGTATTATGAAGTTTTATTACATTAATTGATAAAAATTATAACGATTCTAAGTACCATGAAAGAGAGTTAAATCTACATTAATACAAATGTAGAATGTGTTTTGAAATTTAAAAACAACAC
>NW_013618557.1:1686-1958 GCF_000695525.1 Brassica oleracea var. oleracea
CATCCTTCACCAACATATTATCAAGTTCAGAGAGGAATGAAATTTTTGTTGTGTCCGTTTCTCTAGCAAATAACGATTTTATAGTGGTTTATCCACCAATTTAGGGACTGTTATGAAGTTTAAGTAACTTAATTGACAAAAAAATTTAAACGATGCCCATGTACCATGAAAGAGAGTTTAATATACGTTAATACAAATGTAGAATGTGTTTAGAAATTTAAAGAAAACACTAAAGATCATAGGCTTCAGTAAATAGAGCATTTACCAAAAAT
>NW_013618557.1:2101-3085 GCF_000695525.1 Brassica oleracea var. oleracea
TGTCCGTTTCTCTAGCAAATAACGATTTTATAGTGGTTTATCCACCAATTTAAGGATTGTTATGAAGTTTTAATAAATTAATTGACAGAAAATTAAAACGATGCCCATGTACCATGAAAGAGAGTTAAATATACATTAATACAAATGTAGAATATTTTTAGAAATTTAAAAACAACACTAAAGATCATAGGCTTCAGTAAATAGAGCATTTACCAAAAATTCAATATTTTTGTAAGGGTTAACGCATAGATTTTGAAAAAAAATCAAAAATATGAAAATACTGTTTTAATGCATAGTTGCATCCTTCACCAACATATTATCAAGTTCAAAGAGGTTTGGAACTTTCGTTGTGTCCGTTTCTCTAGCAAATTACAATTTTATAATGGTTACTCAACCAATTTCGGTACTGTTATGAAGTTTTAGTAAATTAATTGACAAAAAATTAAAACGATGCCCATGTACCATGAAAGAGAGTTTAATATACATTAATACAAATATAGAATGTGTTTAGAAATTTAAAAAGAACACTAAAGATCATAAGCCTCAGTAAATAGAGCATTTACCGAAAAGTCAATATTTTCGTAGGGGTTAACGCATAGATTTTGAGAAAAATTCAAAATATGAAAATACTGTTTTAATGCATAGTTGCATCCTTCACCAACATATTATCAAGTTCAAAGAGGTTTGAAATTTTTGTTGTGTCCGTTTCTCTAGCAAATAACGATTTTATAGTGGTTTATCCACCAATTTAGGGACTGTTATGAAGTTTTAGTAAATTAATTGACAAAAAAATTAAAACGATGCCCATGTACCATGAAAGAGAGTTTAATATACATTAATACAAATATAGAATGTGTTTAGAAATTTAAAAAGAACACTAAAGATCATAAGCCTCAGTAAATAGAGCATTTACCGAAAATTCAATATTTTCGTAAGGGATTTTGAAAAAAATTTAAAAATATGAAAATACTGTTTTAATGCATA
>NW_013618558.1:0-533 GCF_000695525.1 Brassica oleracea var. oleracea
AAATTGACTAACTATTTTATTTTTTTATTTTGTCAGTAATGTACACGCTTGAGTTTCAAAAAAGAGGAATGCCACACGCTCATATTCTTGCCTTCATGGAAAAAGGATCAAAATTTCCAACAGCCGATGATATAGATAAGATTATTTCCGCTGAAATACCAGACAAGACAGTAGATCCAGACCTGTATGTGATCGTTGGGGATTGTATGATGCATGGTCCTTGCGGTGCAGCAAAGAAGGATAATGTATGTATGGTTAACGGTAAATGTTCTAAGATGTTTCCGAAACCTCTCAACATCAGGACATCGATTGACGCAAATGGATTTCCAGCTTACATGCGTCGGATTGATGGTAGGTTCATTGAGAAAAATGGAATCAGATTAGACAATGGATTTGTTGTACCATACAACAGAGACCTCATGCTTCGATATCGCGCCCATATGAATGTAGAGTGGTGCGTCCAAACACGAGCTGTTAAGTATCTTTTCAAATATATTCATAAGGGACCTGATTATGCCTCAGCTGCAATGGAT
>NW_013618558.1:1916-2791 GCF_000695525.1 Brassica oleracea var. oleracea
TTGCGAGAATGTTGGTTTCCAAATCGTTGTCTCAGCCTCATGTAGTGTGGGAAGCTACTTGGGAGTATCTTACCGACGATATTCTTTACAAGAAGCGGCGAGAAACTGGAAGACCTGGTGAGTTTTGTCCAATTAAATTTTCTTATTGTAAGAATGTCTATGTTAATTTAATAGAATTATCAAACTTGCAGATATGAACTTGACCATAGAGCAGATCAAAAATATTGCTCTTAATGAGATCGAAAATTATTTGCTCAGTAATGGTCGTAGCCTCAAGAAATGGCCCCACATGCCAAAGCCAGAAAATTTTGGAGATTACAACGGCAATCGCCTTATAGATGATGAGCTTAATTATGTTGTGGAAGATCAGCTAAAGGAAAATGAAAGACTTATGGCGATGATAACAGATGAGCAAAGAGGGGTATACGAACAGATTCTGGATGCAGTTTTAAATGATAGCGGTGGAGTGTTCTTTCTTTATGGTTATGGAGGCACAGGAAAAACCTTCGTATACAGAGCACTCTCGTCAGCTATCCGATCTAAAGGTCTGATTGTCCTAAATACTGCATCCAGTGGAATCGCTGCATTATTGTTGGAAAGAGGTAGAACTGCACATTCCAGATTTGGTATTCCGATAGATGCAGACGAATTCAGCACTTGCAGAAAATTGAGCCAGGATCAGATCATGCAGAATTAGTTAAAGCGGCAAAGTTAATTGTATAGGATGAGGCGCCTATGATGAGCAGACACTGTTTCGAGACGTTGGATCGCACTATGCGTGATATTATAAGATCTTGTGAAGAAAAACCTTTTGGGGGTAAAGTTGTTGTTTTCGGTGGTGATTTCAGACAGATTTTACCGGTTATACCTGGAGG
>NW_013618558.1:2850-3065 GCF_000695525.1 Brassica oleracea var. oleracea
TGTTATGAAGCTAACAAAAAACATGAGATTGCTGGCTGGTCTTACTGATGATGCAGCAAAAGAGCTTGAATCCTTCTCAAACTGGATTTTGGATATAGGAGATGGAAAAATAAATTTGCCTAGCGACGGTCAAGTTGAGATTGACATCCCTTCTGATTTGCTGATACGAAATAGTGGAGAAGATCCTATTGAGACTATGGCAAAAGAGGTTTATG
>NW_013618559.1:0-3065 GCF_000695525.1 Brassica oleracea var. oleracea
ATTTTTCACTGATTTCCTATCATATGTGCCACAAGATTTACGGAGTAAAACTATTGAAAAGATGCAACAGACTCTTAGCTGCAGATGTTCTAATGAGGAGAAAACTCAACTTATAAAACCAATAACTGATGAAGAAATTAAAGATGTGATATTCCATATGTCGAATAACAAATCAACGGACCTGGTGGCTTTACTTCTGAATTATTCAAGGGTGCTTGGAGTGTTATTGAGAAAGATTTCACGACAGCGGTGCACTCTTTTTTAGTAAGGGCTTCCTGCCTAAGGGTTTGAATACGGCACTACTAGCGCTGATACCAAAGAAGGACAATGCAATGGAGATAAGATATTACAAATCAATTTCTTGCTGTAATGTACGTTATAAGGTGATTCCAAGATTACTCCCAACAGACTAAATGGTACGCTACCTCGATGTATATCCTATAAACAATCATCTTTCGTGAAGGATAAGTTGTTTGTGGAGAATCTATTGCTAGCGAATGAGATTGTTAATGATTATCACATGGAAGATGTCTCACCTAGATGTGCAATGAAAATAGATATTGCAAAAGCTTTCGATTCAGTACACTGGCATTTCCTCCTCAACACACTGAGAGTCCTGAATATGCTTGAGGAATTCATTCATTTGATTAAACTATGTGTTTGCATACCATCTTTCTCAGTGCAAGTTTATAGGGAGTTGACCAGGTTTTTTCAAAGTAAACGAAGGCTGAGGCAGTGATGTGCATTATTGCATTACCTATTTGTCATTTGTATGAATTACCTATGCCATATGATTGATAAGGCAACATAAATAAGGGAAATAAGTTACCATCAACGATGTCAAAATATCTTGTTGACGCATTTGGTTTTCATGGATGAAACAAAAAGATCTATTGAAGATGTTCTGAAAATATTTAAAGACTTCGCTGCGACATCAAGATAAAAGATCAGCCTTGAGAAATCAACCTTGTATCTTGCTGGAATTTCACAAACTCAAGAAATGGACATCATGTCCTGATTTCCTTTTGCTTTAGGTCAGCTTCCAGTACGCTATTTATGACTTCCTTTACTTACCATAATAATGACAGTAAATGATTACATGCCACTGGTGGAGAAAATAAAGAAACAAATGAGATCATGGACATGTAGGTTTTTGTCTCATGATGGCCGCCTGCAGCTTATAACCTCTGTAATCACGAGTCTTGCCAATTTCTTGTTAGCTGCTTTCAAGCTTCCATGTAGCTATCTGAAAGAGATAAAAAAACATTTTGTTCTGTTTTCTTTTTGTCATGTCATGAGCTAAAAATGAGCAAGGCAAAGGTCAGTTGGAAGGATATTTGTTTGACAAAGAATGAGGGAGGTTCAAGCATACTACCTCTTAAGGAAATCAATATTGTTTATTGCATCAAACTGATATGGAGATTGTTCTCTCTGCGGTCTTCACTATGAGTGAGATAGATTCATAGTTACTTGAATAAAAAGGCTCTTTATGGTCAATTAAAAGAAATACTACTTCAGGTTCCTGGATGTGGAAGAAGTTCCTAAAATGCAGAGGGCTTGCAATGCAGTTCATGATAATGGAAATTAAGAATGGAAAGTTTACCACTTTTTGGTATGATTCATGGTCGCATTCAAAACGTCTAAAGGAGGTGTTGGGTGCAGATAATGCTTAGGTCTCAGATGTTCTAACTCGTCATAGAAAAATTGACATAGACTAAGTATACTTAATGAAGTGGAGGATGAGATTGAGCTGAGAGTGGGAAAGTCAAGAAGATGACATTATTCTATGGAAGCAAGCTTAGGATAAATTCAAAAACAACTTCTCAACAAATAAATTTGTCTGAAGGTGCGTCATGCTCAGCAAGATTGCTCTTTGAGTGTTGGGGTTTGGTTCTCTCAGCCGACACCAAAATAATGCTTTCTCTTTTGGATATTGCTATGGAACAGTTGCCAACGTGTGACAGAATGTAGCAGTGGAATGCTACAAGAAATACGACTTGTGTGTTGCTTCAAGTAGCTTAAGAAAATTATCCCCACCTCTTCATCAGCTGCAACTACTCAACAAAGATCTGGAAAACTCTTGTATAGAGAATCTTAGGAGGGGATTTTACTACATCATGGAATGAAATAACTGAGATCATATCCAGTCTCGGCACCCACCTACGGAGAGTTTCCTCATCCGATATACATGCCAAACTTTGGTTCATAGTTTGTGAAGACACCGCAACGCACACGTGAGCAACCATTAGATGAGAAGACATTGACTTAGTTTGTGGACAAAACAGTCCGTTTCAGATTGTTATCAGTCCAAGGGAAAGGCAAAAAGTATTTAGACAAAGGATTGGTGACTTGATTTGGAACAAGAATTTCACTTTCTACTTCAACATGAAGACTGTCATGTGCTTACATTGTTTAATAAAAGCATTAGATGTAGCACATGTTTTGACTTATTTAATTTATATTCATTAAAAAAAAATATTGGTGCGTCTCTTGCCTCTTTACATGTTGAGTGTATTTAAACATGTGTCTCTTAAGGAAACAACATGATAGTGTATTCACATAAAACAAAATGAACACTAAAAAACATTGTATCTTAATCACATAGATACATGGACGACGGCCTAATCTTATTAAAGGCCCCATTCAAATTAAAAATCTTGGGTCTTTTTTTAAGCTAAAAAACTTTTAAAAAACCTTTGTGCCCTTTTTGTTAAGCTAAAAACCCTCAAAAGGTTTTGGACCTTAAGCGAGTGGTTACTTTGCCTATGCCATGGATCGGGCCTCCATGGATATACATGACGCTCTATCTCTCACAATCAAGATTTTACTAGAAAAATAGTGGGGAAAGAATCATTTTGTAAAATATTAATCTAGCCACTAAAATCAGAGAACAAAGGTCTTCGATTTGGGCATAAATGCTAAATTGGGGAATTTTAACTGTTCATTTGTGGTAAAGGTATATTGTGCTTATAAAGAATTACTAGAGACTGATCCGCGCATCCGAGCGGGTATTGGTTTTTACATTTTTATACATTGATATTTATTTTTCATAATTAGTGTTATAT
>NW_013618560.1:0-3061 GCF_000695525.1 Brassica oleracea var. oleracea
CTTTCCTAAACACTCAGATTACTCTAAACATTACTAAAACTAATAGAGAGTACACTCACAGGAAGAAAGCTATCATAAAAGACTGATGGTATAAGACCATGGGAATGCATAGGATCATCACAATCTTAGCTCCTTCTAGTCTCGGTTCTAAGCTTGAGGGGGAGTCTTAATGCATATGATCCATGGTCAGTCTTCTACAAAGGATCATCAGCTGGAGCTATTCTAGGCAATCTAAGGAAGAAAAAGTTGATGTTGCCACTAAAATGGGTGCAATGGCCGAGTGGGAAACTCACGAAAATAAAAAGGGAAGTCTACTTATCTATTTCGCTTATAAAGACTGATATCATGTTGCTTAAGATGATAGATTTATTCCTTGAAAGAACTGATACAATGTTGCTTAATCTGAAATAATAAGCTTATTTCATTTGATTTATCTGAAATGATAGGTTTATTTTCTAAAGAACTGAGGCATTGTGTTCACATTGTATCAGGTACTTGTTATCTTGATAAGCAACTCCTAGGAGATAGAAGTGATACCTTCAGAAACTACTTGAGGAAGATTCAAGTGGAGAGTCAAGCTGTGTATGTTCAGAGACTACTTGGAGAAGAATCAAGTGGAGAATCAAACTGTTTGGGAAACTTCAAATCAGTCCTTAAGATGAGCTGATACACCCTTGTATAAGTGAAGGATTCAAATTTTCATAGAACGCTCCTCACCTAAACAATAGGGAAGTATCTTAAACTCATGTCAATTCAATTTATTCATCATGCCATTGTTTATGCTTGAGATGATACTTCAAAAATATTTTGATTAAAATCTGATGCATTGATGTTATGCAATCTTGGTTTCTTGATAAGTACTGATGCACCTTTGGGATAATGTATCAGGTACCATCGCTTGAGCCTCACTGAAAATGATCCTCGTCGTTTCCTAGCTTCTCTAAGGTGGCTGTGAAGTCTGTTGAGAGGGGGAGACTCCAAACCAGTTCTATGAAGAGGGCAAGCTGAGATTGAAGTGTGCGCAAGCCTTGAAGTGTTGCTGCACCTGTTTAGGCCACGATCCAGAGACCTTTGTGTCCAACCACACTGGTTCTAAGGCACAAAGGCTCATTGGCCAATCCCTAGGCCTTGGAGATCTCTACTCTTTTTCCCTTGCAAGGTTTTGTCCCAATGGGTTTTCCTTGTAAGGTTTTTAATGAGGGAGACTCTTCAGGGTTCCAAGCTTGACTTAGGATCTCCTAGAGTCAAGCTTGAGGGGGAGTGTTGGACTGAAGAGAAGATGGAGCTTGTTTATAAATGGGGCAAGCTCCAGAAGATGTCCAGAAGAGTTCTATCAAGCTTCAGGAGTGTCCTGAAGTGTCTATCTTGTGAAGTTAAGTCCAGGAGGGACTTAGACTGATCTTAAGAAGGCATTGGAGGAGTTTGGGAGAAGATGGCTGAGTGTGCAAAGTCTGGGCGAGTATACGGACCATTACAGCTTGGTACGGCCATGTACGGCCTAGTACGGATTGGGCAAACCATGAAGGTGATCTGGATCCATCATAGAAGAAGTTTGGGTGATGTGCAAAAGAATAGGGCGAGTGGTACGGACAGGAGGTCCGGACCATCAATCGTACAACCCGAGGATCAACCACTTACCCGGTTTGGCCTAAAGAAGAAGTGTGCAAGGTCTGGGCACAGCTTATCTGATTACTAAGGATTGTTGGAGACTTAAGGAAGGAAGGAATATTCCTTATGAGCTGTGTGGTCCAAAGAGACAGGCTGGAAAGTAAAAGTCACTTTACCTTTCCAGCCTTATCTTCACACAGGTTCATCTTGGCCATTAATTCAAACTGAGCCAATCTCTTCCCTCCATTCAAACTAGGCACGCCCCTTCCTTTCCAGGCTGTATCTGAACATCAAGACCACATCCTAAGCGTCCATTCTATCAACCATTATCAGCCATTCAGATTAGGTTTAGTGCTTAGAAGTTGTAAAACCTATAAAAGCTCATTTGTGTAGGATTTTGTAACTTAAGAGTGTAAGGGGGTTTCCCTTCCTTCTCCTTCATGATTTTTGTTACTCAAACTCCTTAAACTCTCTATTCTCTGATTACAGTTTCATACTCACGAATCTCTCACTCATATACTCTCATAATCTCTCTCATTCTCTCTTAATCTCTATCACATACAATCTTCCATTCAATCTCTCATTCTCTCTTGTACAAGACCAAATCAACCATTCTCTGTGTTCTCATCACTCACACACCAGCATACTCTAAAGATCATATGGTATCAGAGCCAGGTTCATCAAAACTTGGTGTCCTCTTCCCCTGAAGCACAAAGCTCAAACCTTTCACTCATACAAATCGATTGGAGTCTAAGCTGTTTTGTTCAAACTACTTCAAGATGAAGATAGCAAGAACCATGGCGTGTCTTCAAGGTCTCATCTCCTTCCTCTTGTCCAGCCTGATGAAGAAATTGCTTGGAAGGAAAGGTGTATGGAGCAGTTTGGCAACCAAGCTCCAAATCCACCTTATTCAAGCAGTTTTCTCTAATCTGTCCAAGATGATACCTTTCAAGAAGGAAGCTTTCTTACTGGTACAGAATTAGCGACTTGTATCCATGAAGAAAGGAGGGTTCTTGAGTGTATTGGGTTTAAGAAGAAGGTGCACACAAGAAGAATGAGTTGGTTTCTAAACCAACGCCTCAGTTCTGTCCTTTTCCCATGATTTGTGTGCATTGGAGGTTCAAGGAACCAGCTCAGGTTCCTTGGTTGTAAGTTAAACCTCTACTCCTTGATATGAGCTTGTGATAATGGTTCTGGTTGTGTTGAAGTGTGAAATAAAGTGTCCTTTCATAGAAGAAGTTTGGGTGATGTGCAAAAGAATAGGGCGAGTGGTACGGACAGGAGGTCCGGACCATCAATCGTACAACCCGAGGATCAACCACTTACCCGGTTTGGCCTAAAGAAGAAGTGTGCAAGGTCTGGGCACAGCTTATCTGATTACTAAGGATTGTTGGAGACTTAAGGAAGGAAGGAATATTCCTTATGAGCTGTGTGGTCCAAAGAGACAGGCTGG
>NW_013618561.1:0-3056 GCF_000695525.1 Brassica oleracea var. oleracea
CTCCATTTTCCTTGCAGGCCCATTGACCAAGGCTCATCTTGCTTGTACGTGATTTGAGTCAACATTCACAGTCTCCACCTTTGACCTAATCACCAACCGACGTTTGCTTTTGTTCCTCGGTTTCTCAGATTTCTCGATCTCACTCCACCGCGACGTTCAGCTCCAAAGCTTCCTCCTGTCTCTGTTGCACATCTGAGTCTCTCAATAATTGTGTAGTCATCCTTGCATGTAACGCCGGTGAGATCCTTTCTTTGTTACCTTGTGTCAGTGATATGTCATAGCAATCTCTCTCAGATTTAAGCTCATGACTTTCCAGGTGAATCCTCTGTTCATTATCACCATCTGACCACAAGACCTGAAGATTTGATACTGAAGCCAATCAATCAAGATAATTACCTTTCCGCCAGACACATGTAAGGTAAGAATCTTCTTGTTTTCCTCTGATGCATGGAAGGATAAGTAAATGAAACCGTCTGTTACAAATACTTATCTTTCCAACTGATGCACGCACAGATAACCCGATGCCACTTCCAATTTCGGATAACATCTTTTGAGACCGGATATATGATAAATTTCTGATTTTCATTTATGCATCTCTCGATACTTGAAGCCGACCAACAACGGCTTGTTTGAACTTCAATTCAGTTCCTCCTGCGACAATACACGAACGTCACTAACTGAACACGAGCTACGATGACCTTCTCAGAATAAGAAATCCAAAATCCAACAGAACTTCAAGGTGCAATTTCCTAAGCTCTGACAATGTCTCAATTCCTTGCAGTTACTTTATCTCCTGCAACTCATAACCTCCCATGTTCCACATAGAATTCCAGATTAATGGGAGAGATAGAGAATGCCCACTTTAAGGTGAATCCAAACCACACAAGAATGAGGTAGTCCGCCTGACTATGTCTCTTTCTTGCATTTCCTGTGTTGATTTTTAAATACAGAATACTCACTTCTGCATTTTCTTTATCCTGCGAGATTCCAAATCAACAAAGAATCCCCTACAGGTTTCCACAAGCTTTCATCAGGCGATCACCTTCAGGAACTCAAGCCCCTTCTCGAGCTTGTTTCCAGGTACCGCTTTAGTTAGTAAGTCTGCTGGGTTAGCTGGTGTATGAATCTTGTGTAGAGTAACATCCCCAACCTCAATAACATCTCTGATGAAATACAGCTTAGTGTCTATATGCTTGGTCCTCTCGTTAAATCCTCCATTTTTCGCCAAGTGAATAGCACTTTGTGAATCTGAGAAAACCTTAGCTTCATCCTGTAAAAAACTCAATTCACTGTCAAACCTCTTTAGCCATAGAGCTTCCTTAAAGCCCTCTGTTAGTGCCATATATTCAGATTCTGTAGTCGATAATGCTACAATGTGTTGGTCATGTCAGTTTCTGGCCTTGCTACCATCGACTCTCCTTGCACCACTCTCCCTTGTAGATAGTACAATCCGTCTTGGTATTTTCCAGAAATTACCTTCTGTCCATTTTTGTAGAAAGTGACTACAAAATCCTTTCCCTCGTATCTGCAGCCATTCTTTTCCAACTGTCCATAGGAAATTAGATTTCTCCCCATTGTTGGCATATACCGAACCTCTGCCAGAATAACCACAGAATTATCTGGATTCAAGATTTTAATCTTGCCAAGCCCCTTCACCTCGCTATGCGTCATATTTCCCATCAAGACTTTTCCTCCATCAAGCTCTTGTAGATCAAACAAAGACTCTTTATATGGAGTTATATGGAAGCTACAGCCTGAGTCCATGACCCAAGCGCCTTTGGAGTCATGTTTGCTTGCTGTAAGAACAAGCGGCTCTTTCACCTTCTATGTCACCTTTGTCGCAACGTTTGCAGAGCTGCTTGGCTTCTTTCCATGTCTATCTGGACACTCCCCTTCCAGTGTCCTTCTTTACCACATAAGAAACAACCTGTAGTGTTCTTATTATACTTAGGTCTTGACTTTGATCTACCTCTTGACTTGGACCTCGGTTTGTAGTTTCCTTTTTCTGATCTTCTTTCAGACCTGCCTCTAGACTCAACATACAAACCTTCTGAGTTTCCTCTGGTTCTGTTCAGGAGACCTTTCTCCTTTAATTCCACTTCTTTAGAATACGCTGAAGTAGTAACATCACTTACTGAAAGTGTGTCTTTACCACTACCATACTTGAGAGTGTGAACCAAGGCTTCGTACAGTGGTGGAAGGCTAGTAAGTAGTTGAATATCCTGATCCTCGTCACTTATGCTTATATTCAGACGTGCAAGATCATCCACAAGCTTTTGAAAACTGTCCAGGTTTTCTTCAATACTTTTGTTCTCCTCCATCTTGAAACTAGCAAATCTCTGCTTCAGATAGATCCTATTGGGTAAAGTTTTCGCCTGGTAGTCAGTCTCAAGAGCCTTCCAAATCCCAGCAGCAGTAGGCTCTTTCATGACCTTCCTTAGGATCTGATCGCTTAGACACATCTTAATAAGATTCTTCACCCGTTTATCCTTCTCAACAAACTTTGGACCCTTTCCTGGTTGCTGGCCTTCATCTTGCTTGTCTGGTTCTGACTGAGAGGTCTCAACCTCTTCCAACACAGACTCTAAGCCCATGAGCTCCAGCTGACATAGCACCTTATGTTTCCATAATCCAAAATCGCCTTTACCATCAAATTTCTCTACATCCAGTCTGCTTTGAGTGTGTTCCATGCTAATGTATTTGACCCTTGATTTCAGGAACCAGATTCAAATACAAGAACAACCTTAACTCGCCTGAGTTTCGGGTTGTGTAACGCCCTTCTCAACACAACAGAAAACTAGCTCAAGAGATATGATGAACCAAATCCGAATAACAACTTCTACTCCTGGTTGCAGCGACTATCTTCAGAAAACTTACTGCACCTCAAACCAAGAAATCCCAGAAATCCCAACTGAAGAAACAACCAGTAAGAGTTTCTTCTAACCTGTAGATCTTTTTCTTTTGGTCGACGATCGGTTTAGCTTTAACCAAATGCGCTCTGATACCACTTGTGAGGGTTTGATCGTTTGCTAAAACCAATTTAGAGTAAGCATAAA
>NW_013618562.1:0-1918 GCF_000695525.1 Brassica oleracea var. oleracea
ATAATTTTTCATCAATATGTTGAAGTTGAATTTTTTAATAATTTTTTTAAAAATTGCTATTTTTGGAAAGTTTTCATTTTTTATAGAAATACTTTAGATTAGGGTTTGTGATTTAGAAATTAGGATAATAAGAATATTTGTGGATATTTGAGTATTCTTTCAGAATTTTTCATAAATATGTTGAAAATGAATAGGTATTATTTTTCAATAATTTTCTTAGAAACTGTTATTTTTGGAAAATTTTCATTTATTAGAGAAATATTGTAGATTTGGGTTTGTGATTTGGGTTTGTGATTTAAAAATTCGGATACCAAGAATAGTTTCGGATAGATTATTATTCTTTAAGAATTTTTCATTAATATGTTGAAAATGAATAGGTATTATTTTTCAATAATTTTCTTAGAAACTGTTATTTTTGGAAAGTTTTCATTTATTAGAGGAATATTCTAGATTTGGGTTTTCTGATTTAGAAATTAGGATAACAAGAATATTTGTGGATAGATGAGTATTCTTTCAGAATTTTTCGTCAATATGTTTTAAATAATTTTCTAAGAAACTGCTACTTTTGGAAAGTTTTCATATATTAGAGAAATACTTTAGATTAGGGTTTGTGATTTAGAAATTAGGATAACAAGAATATTTGTGGATAGATGAGTATTTTTTCTGGGTTTTTCATCAAGAGGTTGTATTTTTAAATAATTTTTCTTAAAAACTACTATTTTTGGAAAGTTTTCATTTTTAGAGAAATATTGTAGATTTGAGTTTTGTGATTTATAAATTAGGATAACAAGAATATTTGTGGATAGATGAGTATTCTTTCAAAAAATTTCATCAGTATGTTGAATTTTTAAATAATTTTCTTAGAACCTGTTACTTTTGGAGAGTTTTCATTAATTAGAGAAATACTTTTGATTAGGGTTTGTGATTTAGAAATTAGGATAACAAGAATATTTGTGGATAGATGAGTATTCTTTCGGAGTTTTTCATCAATATGTTTTTTCATTTTTTGGATAAAAATATTGTAGATTTGGATTTTGTGATTTAGAAATTAGGATAACAAGAATATTTGTGGATAGATGAGTATTCTTTCGGAGTTTTTCATCAATATGTTGTATTTTTAAATAATTTTCTTAGAATTTGCTATTTTTGGAAAGTTTTCATTTTTAGAGAAATATATTTTTGGAAAATTTTCATTTATTAGAGGAATATTCTAGATTTGGGTTTTCAGATTTAGAAATTATGATAACAAGAATATTTGTGGATAGATGAGTATTCTTTTAGAATTTTTCATCGATATGTAGAATTTTTAAATAATTTTCTTAGAACCTCCTATTTTTGGAAAGTTTTCATTTATTAGAGAAATATTCTAGATTTGGGTTTTCTGATTTAGAAATTAGGATAACAAGAATATTTGTGGATATTTGAGTATTCTTTTAGAGTTTTTCACGAATAGGTTGTATTTTTTAATAATTTTCTTTAAAACTGATATTTTCGGAAAGTTTTCATTTATTAGAGAAATTTTGTAGATTTGGGTTTTGTGATATAGAAATTAGGATAACAAGAGTATTTGTGGATAGATGAGTATTCTTTCTAGGTTTTTCATCAATAGGTTGTATTTTTCAATAATTTTCATAAAAACTGTTATTTTTTTAAAGTTTTTATTTTTTTGAGAAATATTGTAGATTTGGGTTTGTGATTTGGAAATTCGGATACCAAGAATAGTTTTGGATAGATGAGTATTATTTTATAATTTTTCATCAATAAGTTTATTTTTTTAATAATTTTCTTAAAAATTGCTATTTTTGGAAAGTTTTCATTTTTTAGAGAAATACTTTAGATTATGGTTTGTGATTTATAAATTAGGATAACAGGAATATTTGTGGATAGATAAGTATCATTTCTAGGTTTTTCATCAATA
>NW_013618562.1:2078-3056 GCF_000695525.1 Brassica oleracea var. oleracea
ATTTTTTCGGGAAATATTGTAGATTTGGGTTTGTGATTTGGAAATTCGGATACCAAGAATAGTTTTGGATAGATGAGTATTTTTTCAGAATTTTTCATCAATATGTCGAATTTTTAAATAACTTTCTTAGAACCTGTTATTTTTGGAAAGTTTTCATTAATTAGAGAAATACTTTAGATTAGGGTTTGTGATTTAGAAATTAGGATAACAAGAATATATGTGGATAGATGAGTATCCTTTCTAGGTTTTTCATCTATATGTTGTATTTTTAAATAATTTTCTTAAAAACTGCTATTTGATGAAAAACCTAGAAAGGATACTCATCTATCCACAAATATTCTTGTTATCCTAATTTCTAAATCACAAACCTTAATCTAAAGTATTTCTCTAATAAATGAAAACTATCCAAAAATAACAATTTCCAAGAAATTTTTAAAAAAATTCAACGTATTAATGAAAAATCCTGAAAGAATACTCATCTATCCACAAATATTCTTGTTATCCTAATTTCTAAATCAGAAAACCCAAATCTAGAATATTTCTCTAATAAATGAAAACTTTCCAAAAATAGCAGTTTCTAAGAAAATTATTGAAAAATAATATGTACTAGGTTAAGATCCGCGCCTTGCGCGGGATCAACATTATATATATAAATTATTTTATGTATTAAATATTTTTACATATTATAAAATAATAAATATATATTAAATAATTAAAGTTCAGTAACTATTAAAAATATAATTAAATTGGTGCAAACATATAAATCAATTGTATTAATCCAAATTTTTTTTTTATTTGATAGGATATGTTATTAAATTTAAATGATACTAACATAGATAATATATTTTAGTATATTTTAATATTAATGTCTATTAAATACTGATTTATACTCATATAGTTTTTTGATCATTTGTATCTTTTATAGTAAATGTTTAAATTACTGATAACAAAATTTTCATTGTGGCATTAATAGTTTTA
>NW_013618563.1:0-3055 GCF_000695525.1 Brassica oleracea var. oleracea
TTAACAAAAATATGAAAAGTCTCAAATAAAATAGATGAAATTTTGTCTTCAGATACCAATTACGATATTTTCTTGTTTATTTCATATGTAAACCATGATTTATTAGTCGTGTTGATTATAGTAACTACATATAATACATAAATTATAACATTTATATACTAGTTATTCAATTTTTTAACATGTTTAGTTGTAAGAGTTATACTGGTTGTACCCAGTCGAATGCGGATGAAATAACGAAAATTGTGTGGCTTTGAGTTGATCACGTGATTGAGATAAGGAAATAGAATGAGAGTGAAGGAGAGATGAGTGAAATCGATGGCCAAAATTAAAACATGATGAGAAGATCCGACACCTCATGATTAAGTTTCATTAATGGCAATCTTGTAATATTTCATCCATTCTTTCTTCTCATGATTTAATGACTCTCATTAAAACAGAAATGATTTGATCAAAGGGTTCATATTGACCCATCATTAATGGCAAAAACGTCATTTACACATACTTGGTCCACATAGAATAATTTTGGTGGTGAGAGATTATTTTTTGGCCATTTGTTCCATATGAGATTTTTGTCCGGAAATAACAAAACGAGAGTGATGCCAAGTGCCTTTCCCGTATATTGGATCCGCTCCGGAGAGTTCGAGTCTTAGACATGTGTGCTTCGTCTTTTCCACTACTATAGTCTGAATCCTTTTTGCTATTGTGGATGCTGACTCAGCATCAGTGTTAAAACTCCATTGCTTACATGGATGATGACTCAGCCTATATGTGTAAAATTCCAAAAAAAAAATTACATTACATTAACTACTGTTTTTATTCACGGACATTCTCATTACAAAATTAAAGAATTTTTGATTCTGTTTTCCAAATACTATGAACTATTTTATCGCAACATCCTCAATTTATTTTCAATTCAAAAATATTTTTTTTTCTTTTTTTAAGGAACATTAATTCTTTTATGACACAAACCTGGATAATGTAGTATTTTGATTTATACTAGTACAAGAAAATGACACTAGAAGCCTCTCTATAAAAATAAATCTTTTCCATTGAATATCATCCTTTGGCTCATAAATTTCCAGAGCCACGAAGGTCTGATTTCATCTTCTTTCGTTTCTCATCTATGTTCTTCATATGCGGATATAAGATTTTTATTTGGAACAGTTTGATGTGGCGGATCTAGAGTCTCTTATCTTCTCGATTTTTCCACGTAGTAGCGGTGTATCTTCTCTCATGCATGTCTGGTTCCGTTGAGGACATGTCTCAGCGTGCTCCTTTAGGGGTTACATGTCTTCTCTTCCAGCTTGCGAACACCAAAGGTGTTTAGATTGGTGTGTTTGTCGGTGTAGGGGAGGCAGTGAACTGTTTGGTGGTGTGTAGCAGCGAGGAGCTTGAACTGCTAGATTCATGATCAAGATTTGCATTTTTAGGGGATAGCACTACAAAAAATATGGGTATTGGTAGCAATTCACGGTATCACGAATTCACCAACTGCTATTAAAAGTATCAAAATCGGATCGTAACTCTATTATAGCATTAAAATTGCGCTGCAAAAAAATTTCACTAAACGGAAACACAAAAATCACTGCAATAGCTAAAAAATAATTTAAGAGCCAAAACACTTGGCCAATTTTTGGTTTTCCGCCATTCTCACTCCAGACATCTCTTTATTTTATTTTATTTATTTTTTGATCAAATATCCCCTTTATTTCTTATGGCACAATCACCTTGAATTAAAAACTGAAAATCTAGAACCTCTTCTTCTTCATTGTTTGCTTACGATCTCTCATCATCCAAGTAAATGAAAAATTATCCCGTGGGGTTTAGGTCTAGTCCTATGGATGAGGAATTGATAAACTTTTATCAGAAGAACAGAATTCTGGGTAATAGTTGGCTCCTTGACGATTCGATCAGCGAGATCAACATCTATAGCTACGAACCAGCGTTTCTGCCTGGTAAGTTTCTCAATCTCAATTCACCTTGAAATCAATCGTGTTGTCTGATTTGGGTTATCGAAGATCGAATCGAATGATCTTGTGTGGTACTTCTTCTCTCGTATGAATCCACGAAGAAGAGGCCAAGGAGGACTACACGTTCTGGGTTTTGGAAAGTTACGATAGGAAAATCAAGGATAAGGGAACACTGGATCTGCTCTTTCCGAGAGAAAGTTCACCGGTTCGGGTGACACTCTTCATCTTGCTCCTCCTGTAACCTCTCTCTTCCGCCATCACTTATCACTGTGCTACACAGGACTCGCCGAACTTTATACCGTCCAATCCTCCTCCCCCTCTCGGCCGTCACTCCTCACTTCCTCGCCTCACCGTCAGATCTGCCGTCACATCCGTTCGGTCATTTAATCCTTTTCCAAGTCTTAGAAACACCAAAGTCTTTGTCTTTGCTCTGTTCTTGGCTAGAGTTTGGTTTTTTCCCTGTTCTTGTTCACCTTTATGCTCTATGTTACAATTTAAAGTCTTTACTTGCCTATAGTTTATGTATTTACTCCGTTTCTTCTCTGTTTTGGTCATGAAGAACACTTGACTAAAGTTTTTATCTTGACTAAAGTACGGTGCTTTGATTGTTACGACAGCAGAGAGGGAGCGTGGAAGTTGGAACCATGATGAATGCATTTTTGGGGGTTGATACACTTAAGCGATGAAGAGAGTTGTAGTCTGCTCTAATAAATTGATTTTGTTTGATACTCAAGATAATATATTGATATGGTATCAGTTGAACTCCAGAAGCAAAGCTATTGTGACCAAAGGTTTGGCTTTTAAAAACTTTTAGTTGTAGGGGAAGTTCAGAGCTTGAGATGTCTCGTTTTCGAAAATTGATTTGTGGTTCTTGTCGTCTCATTATAGGACTTACACTTCGAAATCGATTCTGGGTTAAGTCTCTGACTGTTTTTTCATGTCTGTTGCAGATGAATGAATCCATCTTAAAGGCTGCTAGGTATTTGATTCAGTAGGAATGGTGTAGAGCTGTTGGTTCCTATATACACACACACGCTGAGATTATGTTAAGGAGAGGTGGCAATGAAGAGTATGCTTGGAATAAG
>NW_013618564.1:0-3054 GCF_000695525.1 Brassica oleracea var. oleracea
CTGAGAAGCTGTATTTGGATACATAAAGTAGTGTAGAATTACAAGGAAGTTGAATAAATCTCATAGGACTTAGGATAAAGAAGTTATCCCACTTTCAAATTAGGTGATCTTAGTTTTACTGTTTGGAAATATAACAACTTCTTTGTCATTCTAATTAAACCAGGATGAATCACGATGTGAGAATCGGTATTTGGATCCATAAAATAGTGGAGATTCTCCAGGAAGTTGAATGAATCTGATAGGAGTTAGGATGAAGAAGTTATCCCACTTTCAAATTAGGTGATCTTAGTTTTACTGTTTGGAAATATAACAACTTCTTTGTCATTCTAATTAAACCAGGATGAATCACGATGTGAGAATCGGTATTTGGATCCATAAAATAGTGGAGATTCTCCAGGAAGTTGAATGAATCTGATAGGAGTTAGGATGAAGAAGTTATCCCACTTTCAAATCAGGTGATCCCAGTTTTCCAGTTTGGGAATATGACTACTTCTTTGTCATTCTAATTAAAACAGGATGAATCGAGATATGAGAAGCTGTATTTTGATACATAAAGTAGTGAAGAATCACCATGAAGTTGAATAAATTTCATAGGAGTTAGGATGAAGAAGTTATCCTACTTTCAAATCAGGAGATCCCAGTTTTCCTGTTTGGGAATATGACAACTTCTTTGTCATTCTAATCAAACCAAGATGAATCGCGATATGAGAAGCTGCATTTGGATCCATAAAGTAGTGGAGAATCACCCGGAAGTTGAATATATCTGATAGGAGTTAGGATGAAAAAGTTATCCCACTTTCAAATCAGGTGATCCTAGTTTTCCTATTTGGGAATATGACAACTTCTTTGTCATTTTAATTAAACCAAGATGAATCGCGATCTGAGAAGCTGTATTTGGATACATAAAGTAGTGTAGAATTACAAGGATGTTGAATAAATCTCATAGGAGTTAGGATGAAGAAGTTTTCCCACTTTCAAATTAGGTGATCTCAGTTTTACTATTTGGAAATATGACTACTTCTTTGTCATTCTAATTAAACCAGGATGAATCCTGATGTTAGAATCGGTATTTGGATCCATAAAATAGTGGAGATTCATCAGGAAGTTGAATAAATCTCATAGGAGTTAGGATGAAAAAGTTATCACACTTTCAAATCAAGTGATCCCAGTTTTCTTGGTTGGGAATATGACATCTTCTTCGTCATTCTAATCAAACCAGGATGAATCGAGATGTGAGAAGCTGTATTTTGATACATAATGTAGTGGAGAATATCCAGGAAGTTGAATAAATCTCATAGGAGTTAGGATGAAGAAGTTATCCCACTTTCAAATCAGGTGATCCCAGTTTTCCTGTTTTGGAATATGACAACTTCTTTGTCATTCTAATCAAACCAGGATGAATCGCGATGTAAGAAGCTGTATTTGGATACATAATGTAGTGAAGAATCACCAGGAAGTTGAATGAATCTCATAGGAGGTAGGATGAAGAAGTTATTACACTTTCAAATCCGTTGATCCCAGTTTTCCTGTTTTGGAATATGACAACTTCTTTGTCATTCTAATCAAACCAGGATGAATCCCGATTTGAGAAGCTGTATTTTGATACATAACGTAGTGGAGAATATCCAGGAAGTTGAATAAATCTCACAGGAATTTAGATGAAGAAGTTATCGTACTTTTAAATCAGGCGATCCCATTTTTCCTAATTGGGAATAGGACAACTTCTTCGTCATTCAAATCAAACCAGGATGAATCGCGATGTGAAAGAAGGTCTTTGGATACTTAAAGTAGTGGATAATCACCAGGAAGTTGAATAAATCTCATAGGAGTTAGGATGAAGAAGTTATCCCACTTTCAAATCAGGTGATCTCAGTTTTCCTGTTTAGGAAAATGACAACTTCTTTGTCATTCTAAATAAACCAGGATAAATCGCGATGTGAGAAGCTGTCTTTGGATTCATAAAGTAGTGGCGAATCACCATGAAGTTGAATAATTCTCATAGGAGTTAGGATGAAGAAGTTATCCCACTTTCAAATCAGGTGATCCTAGTTTTCTTGTTTGAGAATATTATAACTTCTTCGTCATTCTAATCAAACCAGGATGAATCACGATGTGAGAGGCTGTATTTTGATACATAAAGTAGGGGAGAATATCCAGGAAGTTGAATAAATCTCATAGGAGTTAGGATGAAGATGTTATCCCACTTTCAAATCAGGTGATCTCAGTTTTCGTGTTTGGGAATATGACAACTTCTTTGTCATTCTAATCAAACCAGGATGAATCCCGATTTGAGAAGCTGTATTTTGATACATAACGTAGTGGAGAATATCCAGGAAGTTGAATAAATCTGATAAATCTGATAGGAGTTAGGATAAAGAAGTTATCCTACTTTCAAATGAGGTGATCCCAGTTTTCCTATTTGGGAATATGACAACTTCTTTGTCATTCTAATCAAACCAGGATGAATCGCAATCTGAGAAGTTGAATTTGGATTCTTAAAGTAGTGGAGAATCACCAGAAAGTTGAATAAATTTCATAGGCGTTAGGATGAGGAAGTTATCTCACTTTCAAATCAGTTGATCCCAGTTTTCCTATTTAGAAATATGACAACTACTTCGTCATTCTAATCAAACCATGATGAATTGCGACGTGAGAAGCTGTATTTTTATACATAAAGTAGTGGAGAATATTCATGAAGTTGAATAAATCTCATAGGAGTTAGGATGAAGAAGTTATCCCACTTTCAAAACAGGTGATTCCAGTTTTCTTGTTTGGGAATATGACAAATTCTTCGTCATTCTAATTAAACCAGGGTGAATCGCGATGTGAGAGGCTATATTTTGTTACTTAAAGTAGTGAAGAATCACCAGAAAGTTGAATAAATCTCATAGGAGTTAGGATGAAGAAGTTATCCCACTTTCAAGTCAGGTGATCCTAGTTTTCTTTTTGGGAATATAACAACTTCTTTGTCATTGTAATCAAACCAAGATGAATCGCTATGTGAGAAGCTGTATTTGGATCCATAAAGTAGTAGAGAATCACCAGGAAGTTGAA
>NW_013618565.1:0-3050 GCF_000695525.1 Brassica oleracea var. oleracea
ATATACATCATATAGTTAGCCCAATACTCATAGCTCTAGCCCAATACTCCCCCTCAAGTTGAAGCATGGAGATTAAGAATGCTCAACTTGGACACTAAATATTCGAACTGTTGACGACCAAGGGCCTTGGTAAGCAAATCGGCCAGTTGATCGTGTGTGCTTACATGAGAAGTAGAGATAGTGCCCTTCAAAACTGCATCTCGAACAGCATGACAATCTGATTCCACGTGTTTAGTTCGTTCATGAAAAACTGGATTTGCTGCAATATAAATAGCTGCCTGACTGTCACAGAATAAACGTACAGGCCCTTGTTGCGGGAAACCGATCTCCGTTAGTAACTCGAGGAACCAGAGAATCTCGTCCAAAGCATTTCTCATGGAACGATATTCTGCTTCAGCCGAAGACCGAGCAACCGTATCTTGTTTCTTTGTTTTCCAAGAAACCGGAGAGCCGCCGAGAAGCATAAAATAAGCACTTAAAGAACGCCTTGACACCGGACAGGAGTTCCAATCTGAATCACAGTAAGCTGTCAAGGTCAAGTCTGTATCAGACTGAAAAATAACACCCTGGCCAGGAGAAGACTTCAGAAAGCGAACAACGCGTAGAGCTGCCTCCCAGTGTGCCTCTCGTGGCGCCTGCATAAACTGAGAGAGAGCATGCACAGAGAAAGTAATATCCGGTCGAGTAATAAGAAGATAGAGTAGACGGCCAACCAGTCGTCTATAGCGAGATGGATTCGTCAGGAATGGACTTTTATCCCTGCCAAGCTCATGACGTTGTTCCATCGGAAAATTAACCGGCTTGGACCCAAGCATGCCGGTTTCTTTAATTATCTCCAAAGCATATTTTCGTTGTGATAAGAAAATCCCTTCGTCACTGCGAGAAACCTCAAGACCAAGGAAATATTTTATCTTTCCTAAGTCTTTCATGTGAAAACATGTGCTTAGATAACCTTTGAACGAGGAGAGAGCATCATCATTGTTCCCACAAATCAGCAGATCGTCAACATACACCAGAACCCTCATCTCAATCGCATCTTTTGTGTAAATGAAGAGAGAATAGTCTTTATACGATTGAGTAAAACCATATTCCTTCAGAGACGTAGATAACTTAGCAAACCAGCATCTTGGAGCTTGCTTGAGACCATATAAAGATTTATGAAGACGACACACTTTTGTTGGATCTGAATGGCGAAATCCTTGGGGAAGTTTCATATAGACTTCTTCCTCGAGATCACCGTGTAAGAAAGCATTATGAACATCCATCTGATAAGCCTCCCACTTGTTTACTGCGATGATCTTAAGCAGAGTGCGGACTGTATTCATCTTAGCCACTGGTGCAAAAGTCTCAGAATAATCTTCGCCAGCAACTTGATGATTTCCGAGAACTACTAATCGAGACTTATGTCGCTGTGTAGTACCATCTGCATTGTATTTTATTTTGTAAACCCAAAGATTTCCAAGTGCTTCTTTGCCTTCAGGCAAGTCGACGATACTGAAAGTATTATTTTTCTCAAATGCATCTATTTCATCAACCATTGATTCTCGCCATACTTTATCCTGCAAAGCTTCTTTATAACTCTTAGGCTCAACTCCTGCTAACACTGCGGCCAGAAAAGCTTGATGGCCTTTAGAGAAGATGGCGTCAGATATGTAATGTTCAAGAAGGTATGGGGTGTTACCTGGTACCGTAGACGAAGACGCTGATTCTAGCTCGAGAAGAACGGGAAGTGTATTATCAGTGCAATGGACATTGTAAAGCAAATAATCATCCAGTTGTTTTGGTGGTTGTTTCATTCGAAGACCTCGTCCCAAAGGAATAATTTCTGAGCTAGAATCAACTGTCGGAGCTGGAGTTAAATCCGTAGGTGGTTGGTCAGAGGTGGAAACCAAAACAGCATCGACTGCAAGAGATGAATCAACTGCGGCTACTGGTGTCTCTGAAACAGGGTTAGGAGATGAAGTAGTAGTTGCAGTCTCAGCATCAGGATCATGAGAGGGATGGGTCAGTTCCTCTGAACTCCCCCTGTCATCTGATCTCGGTGAAATAAACCAGTCATCATCAACCAAGTTCTGTTGAACTTCTGGAGCAACCGGAGGTAACATACTCTGAAACGGAAAAACATTTTCTCTAAAAACCACATCCCGCGAGACCAGAAATTCTTCAGTGTCTAAGTCAAAAACTTTCCATCCTTTCTTCCCAAAAGGATAGCCCATAAAGACACAGTTACGACTCCGTGGACCAAATTTGTCCTTGTCGCGGGAACGGAGATGCGTATAGCATGCCGAACCAAACACTCTCAAATGGTCATAACTCGGTTTCTTACCAAAAAGGAGCTCGTGTGGAGTACGCCCATCGAGAACTTTCGTTGGAGTAATATTAATAACATGAGCCGAAGCAAGAATCGCCTCTCCCCAAAACCTGGTAGGTAAACTTGCCTGAAAAAGAAGAGAACGCGCAACGTTAAGAATATGTCTGTGCTTACGTTCCACTCGACCATTTTGTTGCGGTGTTCCCACACAAGATGTTTGATGAATGATGCCTTCCTGTTTAAAAAACGAGCTCAGACAAGTGAACTCAGTGCCGTTGTCACTTCTCACAATTTTGACGCTCAAGCCAAACTGCTTTTCAGTATATGCGCAGAAATTTTGCAATACTTGTCGAACTTCTGACTTTTCTAAGAGTAGATGAAGCCATACTGATCTGGAGAAGTCATCCACAATGGTTAAAAAATACACAGCACCACACGATGAAGGCATTCGATACGGTCCCCATACGTCAACATGAATCAAATCAAAACATGCTTGTGTTTTATTAGAACTGTCAAAAAAAACTTCTCTTGTTTGTTTAGCCCGAAAACATACGTCACAAGGACTCGGGCTAGATGAGTTTGAAATAGAAAAAGGTAAATCCGAAAACACTGAAAACGTCGGATGTCCCAACCGTTGATGCCACAAAGCTTGATCAGTAACTGTCCCAACTCTGTTTGCTCGAACCGGTGCCACATCCGTTAGATAATACACTCCATCCCGTTCTTCACCGGCTCCAAT
>NW_013618566.1:0-811 GCF_000695525.1 Brassica oleracea var. oleracea
ACATATCCGTCGGTATTTATAGAGAATACCGACAAAGAGAATTCGTCAGAATTTTCAGAAAATACCGACGAAGGTATTCCGTCAGTAACTGAAGATAAAACCGACGACTTTATTCCGTCGGAAATATGTAGAAATTCCGACGGATAACTGTATCCGTCGGTATTCCTTTTTTAATTAAAAAAAAACAATTTTTATAATTCTTTATTTAATTTCAGGAAAAAAATTGATAATTTAGAATTTAAAAACATTATAGATATATAAATTCAACATTATTATATATTAAAGTTATAAAAAGTAATAAAAAGTTTTTGAAAATTAAAAAAACAACTAAAGGTTCAGAAACTTAACCTTACTATGTTCATATCCATTTCTTGTATTACTTCAGAGACATAAGTGTTTTGAATAGGGTCAGGTTCCATCTTCTTCATATCAGTTTCTGGATTTGTATCTGCGTCACACAAACCACCTAAGTTCCATGTCCCATTCCTGCAACACCCAAAAAGATTCAGACTCTTGTCTGATGATTAATCCTCATATAATATTGCGAAACAGACCTGTAATGCACAGGAGAGAAGCTTCTGAAGAAGACATAACTACTCTCATGATCTAGTTTCTCTAAGACCCATGACTTCCATGTCTTTAAAGACTTCTTAAACCCCTCCATTACTCCCATTGTCTTGTTCAGTTTACCTCACTCCTGAAAATAACAACCTCTGCAACAACAACAATAACAAAAAAAAACCATTAAGAGAACTCATCCATCACCTTTGCAGGGCTGAGCATAGATTAGTAAAATAACCCCCAATTTTTT
>NW_013618566.1:2248-3047 GCF_000695525.1 Brassica oleracea var. oleracea
TAGATACTCTTTTATGAATGTATATGCAAATTACTTTTAAACATTGTAGATTTCTTCTAAAAACAAATTATGGGTTTGAAGCGTTGTATACTTTTAAATTAAAAAAATAAATTAGATTGGTTGATTTAAAAATCGAACGGTTTTCATTGATTGATTATATACGGTTTTGATTGAATGGTTAATATGTCATGTTCAAAGTTTTTAAACTGTGAGAATACAATGGTGAGATTTGTAAAACGAAAATCAAACTGGAACTCTAAATTGATAATGTCCGTCGGTATTCCGTCGGAATGTACCGACGAATTTCCGACGAACCCCTAGGATTTGAGGGGTTCGTCGGTATTCCGTCGGTATGTACCGATGCATTTCCGACGAAACCCTCAAATTCTAGGGGTTCGTCGGAAATGCGTCGGTAAATTCCGACGGAATACCGACGGACATTATCAATTTAGAGTTCCAGTTTGATTTTCGTTTTACAAATCTCACCATTGTATTCTCACAGTTTAAAAACTTTGAACATGACATATTAACCATTCAATCAAAACCGTATATAATCAATCAATGAAAACCGTTCGATTTTTAAATCAACCAATCTAATTTATTTTTTTAATTTAAAAGTATACAACGCTTCAAACCCATAATTTGTTTTTAGAAGAAATCTACAATGTTTAAAAGTAATTTGCATATACATTCATAAAAGAGTATTTACTCTGCATCTGAGGAATTATGTGATGATGAACATGATGAATCTAAATCGTCTTCGTCAAACTCTTCAATCTCGCCGTCCTCTTCGGTTAAT
>NW_013618567.1:0-3043 GCF_000695525.1 Brassica oleracea var. oleracea
CTTCTACACCCATATAAAATGCCATCAGCAGCAACACGCCTGATAACTTCTACATAAAAACAAGACGGTAAAGGTCTCGTTGGAAGACTAGTCATACGAACCTTAACTCCAAGATGAACTACGAAGGGCTTGATCCCTTCAACAAGGGTACGTAGGCAGCCGTCATAAGGCGCAGCCCCAATCTTATCGCGTTCTACTCTTAGATTTAGAAGAGCGAGAAGACCACTTACCTCAGACCTTTTCGACCATTAATTCCGCCTAACTCACCTAACTTGCCAAGCCACTTGCTAAAACCTCACGCTAGAAGCTCATGGTTCTAACGAGCTGGCGGGCTAAATGTTGGGGTCAAAATCGGTCACGATGGAATCAATGGCAGAAAGTCCGTAAAAATCGGTATGAACGCTTTTACGAAAAATAAATCTTAGAAAAAGATTTATTTTTACGAAGAATCTTGCGGAGAAAACACAGTCACAAAAAATCAGAGAAAGACGCGAACAACGTTGCAGCGTAGCAACCAGCGCAAAAGCTGGTCGCTACGTAGCGACCAAGCACGTACACGGCTCAGTCGTTACGTAGCGACCGAGCTCTCATCAAAGCTTGGTCGCTACGTAGCGATCGAGCACGTACACGGCTCGGTCGCAACGTAGAGACCGAGCTCTCACCGAAGCTCGGTCGCTACGTAGCGAACGAGCTCTCACCGAAGCTCGGCCGCTACGTAGCGACCGAGCAAGTACATGGCTCGGCCGCTACGTAGCGATCGAGCACGCGCACGACTCGGTCGCTTCGTAGCGACCGTGCTTTCTTAAAAATCGATACGACACGAATCCATGCATTCTCGTCTACTCTTTAATGCTATCTCTCGAAGACCGTAGCCAACCCATTTCATGTTTCTCGTCATTTGAAGTCATCAATCGAACTTAACGATAAAAACCGCGTAAAGTTCTTTTTTATCGAAAGAAGCTATAATAAACGTTCCGAGTCAAACAACAGCCCAAAGAGACCTAAGACGTGACTCGAAACCCACTTACGATTTCTTAACCAAAAGCCCATAAACCGTAGGACGGTTTATGCTTGGTTCACAAGGAAAGATAAATGTCAAGTTTCCGCGGATAAATATGAAGTATTCGAAGATAATTAGAAAGATCGGGAAAAACAGTAAAGATCGGGAAAAATGGAATATCTACATTTTTAAGTTATGACGGCTTAAGGGCAGAAGAGAAAAAAACGTAAACCGACCTAGGAGCAAGTATATAAGGAGTCCTAGGCGAGAGGCACGTGAGAGAACATTTTAGACTTAGAAACTCTGAGGCAGAACTCTCGGCACTTAGAAACTCTGAGGCATTATTCTCGACATGTTCTATTTCTATGACTGGCACCCGATTACCAGATGAACGCGTATAAGCAGTTCGATCTCTTGGTTCATTCTTGAACTACGTTCGGCTTGATCCTCGAAAGGGGTACGTAGGCAGCCTTTCATAAGGTTCAGTCCGAAATCAATCAAAAACCTTTCATGTATTTTCTTCGTCTTTTGTTATCGAGCTGCGACTCAACTAGGTTTGAGCTTTTAGGCCGCTAGAACTAGGTAACTCGCTGATAGCCTTTGCAGCCAAACCTTTTATGATCTCTTGTAATGATCGCAACGCTCTTACGCGGACTCGAAATAAGATCTACTGTTTTCTCTAAACTCGTTTGTTATCTTTTCATGATTTCCGCATATATTTGGTCACTTGCCGTTGGCTCTCGCAGAGATCAGGGACCTCTGGAAAATTAGGATTTTCCTAGTTTCCTAATTTAAACGGAAATCGACAGTGCGAATTTCGGTTCCCACAGTTTGGCTATCTACTGGTTCGGAATCATAGAATCTGCTAGTTACTAATACTCTACCATGGTAATATTTCGTTATCTACTAAGATACTATAACCTATCTCTGCCGGATTATACATTCTGCCGTCGTATCTACCATCATATATACATTCTATTTGCAGCAGAATGCATGTTCTACCAAATTCGAATTATTTTCGAAAATATTCCTTAAATCTCTCCAAAATCTGTTGAAAAATATTCTGTAAATCTTTAATTTCCCAAATTTTACGTGTTTCCTAAAGTTATGTTTTTAAAAAATAACCGTGACCTCTCTTCTTCTTCTTCATAAGTTCTTGATTAATTTTGAAACCACCCCAAAATTTTGAATCCGTTGTCGAAGAACGTGCATATCTATGCCTCTTATGGGGTGTGGAAATTTGATCCCTGTAAAGGATGGGGATTTGCTTTTGATAAGGAAAAAGGAAGAAGAGTACTTGCTGTGGAATTGACAAGTTCCTTTGAAGATCTAAGGACTACGGCTTTTGAGGATTTTGGAATTGACCAAAACGAAGTTGAGCTTGAGTTAAGCTACTTACCTATGGAGTTAATCAATATGATAGACTGTCGTCCAGTTATCATTGGGAATGATCGGCAAGTCAAGAATTTTCTTACATATGTACGTGGAAAAGCTTCTTCAAAGTTGTGTGCGTCTATTTCACCTGTCAATGCAAACAACGACAACATTGAGTTTGATAAGGAGAGAGCGAGGTGAGCCTTCCTCGTTTTCACCTGGAGATGGCATTGGTAGTTCTTCTGAATCGAGCAAGGATGGTGAAGACGAATGTAACTCGAACGCCTCGGAAGAAGATGAAGATGTTGACTTAAGTGTAAAAGAAGAGGATAGGGGAAAGAGTGTTCGGTTCTCTTTGAAGGATGTTGTGAAGAGGGGTGAAACGTTTCAAAACAAATCTAAGTTGAAAGCAGCATTGGAAATGTCAGCAATGAAGAATAACTTCGATTACAAAGTTGTGAATTCAGATAGAAAACTTTGATACATCCGATGAGTGGACAACAAGTGTAGGTGGAGTGTTCGTGCTGAGGGGTTATCAAGATCCACATATTTCATCATAAAAAAATATGTGGCGGATCATACATGTGCTGCGTCAAGTATGAATAATGGTGGCCGGACAGCTTCACTACAGGAAATGTGGGTATTAATAGCGTCGTAGCATAGCGTTTT
>NW_013618568.1:0-3026 GCF_000695525.1 Brassica oleracea var. oleracea
TAAACACTATTTAAGTATAACTACGGCTTTATAACGTGGTTAGTTAATTAATTTAGTCAATTTAGTTTAGGGGTTAAATTTAGGATCTGAGACGACTTACTAGTAAGTCGTCTGATGTACAGTATTCAACAGACGACTTAAACCGGACCGAACCTTTAATTTTTCAATGTACTTTTAAACCTAACCGGATTATTTACCGGACATATATAAGGTGTTTTTTATATATTCACTGCTTCGCGAAATTCAGAAAACCCTAACGCCGTTTCTCTCAAAGGCGATTACTTTAAAATTTACGTAAGTGTGTTTATTTCTGTGTATAGTAAACACTATTTAAGTATAACTACGGCTTTATAACGTGGTTAGTTAGTTAATTGAGTCAATTTAGTTTAGGGGTTAAATTTAGGGTCTGGAACGACTTACTAGTAAGTCGTCTGATGTACAATATTTAACAGACGACTTACTAGCAAGTCATCCAAACTGAACCAAACCTTTAATTTTTCAATGTACTTTTAAACCTAATCGGATTATTTACCGGACATATATAAAGTGTTTTTTTTATTCAATGTTTCGCGAAATTCAGAAAATCCTAACGACGTTTCTCTCAAAGCCGATTTCCATCGATTCTCTCTAATCCATCGTTCTCACCGCTGGTTATCTCTCCGCCGTTATCACCGTCGTTCTCACCACCGTTCTCACAGACGCTTCCTCTATATAAGATATGAGAGGAAACCCAAGCGCGCATTCTCTCAGAGGCGTATCGTTGAACTCCGCCGCCGGTAAGTTATATCTCTTACTGTCGAGTGATTGATTGAGGAAAAGATGAACATAAAACGTTGTCTCTATCAATTTATACACTCGTTCTCACCAAACTTCTTTTTTTCACGTCTATTTTTGCAGATATATAACCGTTTTGTCGAAGGCGACTATATCTTCTCCGAATTTTCAGGTCGGCTTAAAAATGTTCTACTGGAAGTCTTGGAAGACTTATAATTAAGTCGTCTGGAAAGTCTAATTATAAGTGTTTCAGCTGGAAAACTTGCGAGACGACTTAATTATAAGTCTTTGATTATTTTGAGATGGTTGTCTATGATTGTTTTGCAGGAAAAAAAATGGATATACCAGAACTCCCCCGTAGGATACATACATTAGGGAAGAGCCCCCCGCAGTGCATAGCATTTCGTATCATACTTGATGAACGTTGCATACTGCTTTAAAGAAAGCTCTTCATGATGACGAATATGAAGAGCTGAAGGAGTCGAAGTTGGGAGTTTTCATCAAGTTCCAAGAGCTGGGATTTGATTGGGCTTCAAGGCTGGTTCACTACATGCTCGGTTTCCAACTGGACATAAAGAATAAGTATGAGCTGTGGAGTCTCGTTGGTCCAGAACCTGTGAGGTTTTCACTGTTAGAGTTTGAAAACCTCACTGGTCTAAACTGCGAGTACATCGAGGACCTTAAGAGACCTCATTGTGTTGTTACAAAGGAGTTAACTTCTTTCTGGGAGATGTTGGGAGTTCATGTCGAAGCTGGGCCATCTACTCAGGAGATAATAGCAGCATTTGAGAGATGCGAAGGGTGGTCTTGGGATGATCGCAAGCGGCTAAAGTACCTTGCCATCTTCACTGGATACATTGAAGGGAGAAAATATTCAACCCCTACACGGGTTAGTCTGGCAAGGCTAGTGATGGAGCTATAACGGTTTGAGAATTATCCACGGGGGAGAGTCGCGTTTATGGTGCTGATGGACTCTGTGAAGGGCAGAGATATTTCGGGTTGTTACACTATTAATGGGTTTGCGCAAGCTCTCCAGGTCTGGGTGTACACAGCTATGCCGGAATTGTGTGCTAATTATGGTAATCCTCTCCCAAACAATCCGTCTCCACCGATACTTGCTTACAAGGGTCGCAAAGGACGCAGACAGTTTAAAAAGGCTATCCTCAGTCAGGTATTTACTGCAATCTGAACTACTTCGCAGAAAACTTATAATTAAGTCGTCTGATAAGTCTTCCAACTGGACGACTTAGTAGAAGACTTATAATTAAGTCGTCTGGGAAGACTATCCAGACTACTTAATTATAAGTCTTCTACTAAGTCTTCCAGCTGGAAAACTTTCCAGTTGACTTTATTATAAGTCGTCTACTAAGTCGTCCAGCTGGAAGACTTTCCAGACGACTTAATTATAAGTCGTATGCGAAGTCTTTTCTTTCCATCCTTCTTAATCCGTCAAATATCTAAGTTTATATCTTCTATTTACTGCAGATTAGGGTGATCAACTTTGTTCAGAAGGACATTGGTGAAATGTTTCCAAAATGGGAGTTTGATGTTGAGGACACGCCCGCAGAGAACATAATTAAGAGGACACGCCCGCAGAGAACATAATTAAACTCATGTTTGTGAAGAAACCGTGGAAGTGGACCATGGATTGTTGGGAAGTTACCAGTACTTGGGCCAATACTAAGCCGGCGGTTGTGAGTCCAGCGAAGAAAAAGGTAGTGAAGGAAGACAGTCCAAGACCTCGGAAGAAAGCTCGTAAAGAGGCACCTGCTGAAGCTAGTGAAGAGGCAGCTGCAGAGGCTAGTGAAGAGGCAGCTGCAGAGTTGTTGGTGGGTTGACCAAAGAGGATACTAAAACCATGTTCAAGGACATAGTTGATGCCATGAGGGAAGGGTTTGGGACGTGCCTTAAGGAGATCAAGTATCTGTCAAGGGTGGAAGCTATGGAGAAGAAGGTTGATATCACCATAAAACGGAAAGGGACATCAGCTCAAAACACTACCCCTCCACCTAAACCGACGCTCGAACCCAGGGTTAGTAACGAATCCTCTCCCAACAAGAGATTGACTAGACAAAATCTTAAGAATAAGAACTGAAAAGTTGCATTTTCTTTGTTTCTTGTATGTCAGATTGTGTGCTTTGTTTATAGTGTATGAAATATATCTTTGGACAAAGTCATTGGTTATTATTATTTGAAATGGATCTCTGGTTATTATTGTATAAACCCATCTTGTATATTGCAGAGTGAAAGTG
>NW_013618569.1:0-3018 GCF_000695525.1 Brassica oleracea var. oleracea
GCTGCTGGGGTTAATTCGGATTTAGACAAGCCACCATGTGCGAGATGATGTTCTATCTAATAGAACTGAAGGAGCAATGGGTAAGCGTGATACAAAGGAAGTGGTGTATGTTAGCTCGGGTTGGTATAAGACGAACTTTCTGCTAGGAGCTCTAGGGAAGAGGAGATCGATCAACATGTTTGTAAATTGTTAAGTATAGTGATTTCTGGGCTGAAACGAGCAACAATGTGACACCAAACGAGATATGGATGAGAGTGAAACATCTTGGGGTATCGAGGTGTAGAACAGACTGGGAATTGAGATGACCTTGGTGTGGCAGCTACAGAACAGTGTGGAAGTATTTGCATCACTCTATCTTTGGTCTGAACCGGTTTCAACCATAAAAGCTGATGGTTCCTTGAAGAAAGTCAAACTACTTGATAAATTCATAATAGAGATCTCTGAGCATCCTTCAGTTAAACGTGAAGTAAAGAGATCACGAGTAGTATTTTATAAAGAGGGTTTATTAACACTTTTCTTATGAATATCATCCTATTTCTTTGTTCATCTCTGCGTAACATGTTGTCTTTTCTTTTGCTAGTTTGGAGCTGCAGTCGTGGTGATGAGGCACCGTCGCAGAGTGGCGGCTCATCCGGAACATGTTCCATTTGAAACCGTGGTCTGCAGGCGCTACTTGATAAACGGCGATCCACGGTTTTTGCTTCATTACCTCCAAGAGGATGAGGATAACGCATTTGAAGAGGAGCCAGCACCGGCCATCCCAATTCAACCGGTGGTGCAACTCCTCCTATAGCCAGGTTGGTTTCTGCTTGAAAATTCTCTTTAAAAAAAAATTGTAATAATGAATTACCTTTGTGTGATATTTTCAATAATATTTGTAACAAAAAGTAGCTGGATATTGTTCTTCACTTTTCATGTTTGAGATCCTTCTTGATTATTTTTTGTTTCTCTGAGGTTTGTGGAAAATTTAAATCGAAGGTTGCGAGAGGTCATCCAATGGTCACACCATTGGGACAACTATTTGAAATTAAAATATAAGTTTATTCTTAGTCAACATGATTTATTTTTACTCTCTCTCTCTCTTAATTAGTAAATGTAGACACATGATTCTTTTCCATAATTAGGAAAAAGATACTTTTGATAACTAAAACAAGCAAAGCAATGATTTCAATTATTACTATTGTCGGTATATAAATCTTTATGCCTAGGATAAATTAAATCTAGAAAAACTGGAAAACATCACTAAATTAGAGAATATAATTAGATACTATTAAACAGTCGATTAGATTATTCTGAGAAACAATTAAATAATGAAAAAAATTAAGCTTTAAAAATTAGATAATTTTTTTCTTTTTTTTTTTTGCGTTCTACCCCGCCGCTTCTGCTGCTTTCCCACAGGCCAGCCCTGATCACATAAAAGAAAAAGATACATTTTCTGTGACAAAACATCTACCAAACCTCTTCTTTTATGTTCTTTTGCTAACATTCTCGTCTTCTTTTAACAGAAAACAAACCAATATACTTTTAATTATCTTATTTTCTTAATGCTTCTTCTCTTTCCTATCTAATCTTGGAGCTCTGTCATCAAGTGGAGGATCTTCATGAGAGGGAGCTTATGTTGAATATGGAGTTTCTCAAGCTCAAACTACTCCAAGAATCTGTTACGTTATCCCGTTTCTATAATCTAACGGAGATCAGTGTGAAGAAAAATATTATCACCCAGCCTCGGCTCCTTAAGCTGCCGCTCGATGCATAAGCCTACTAAACTCTGCCTAAGGTCTCACTCTTTATATGAAATAATATAAACACAAAATCTCACTCTTGTTCAAGGCTATGATATAAACACAAAATCTCTTGTTCTATAATGTAAACACAAAATCTCTTTATACGATAAGACAATCAAAGTCTCACTCTTGTTCTAAACTATGATACAAGAAAAATAGAAAGAGCTTTATTGTTTATATGTTTCTTCAAAGATCTTTGATGATCTTTGAACAATGAAACTTTCTATCTCTCTGATTAACAACTAGTTTCTTGTTTTTCTATTTCATTTGCAAATTACTAAGCCTCCTCGCATAGAGAGTGAACAATTGCAACCAACGGTTGCAATGATTAATCCAAAAGTCGCAAAGGTTAATGAAAAGTTACAATGGTTAGTATGTTACAATTGTCAATATGGCTATTCACCAAGCAATCATCAATGGTGGCAATGTTATATTAATATGGTTGCAATTATTAATGGTTCACATGAAACATTACACATATTCATTTAAATATATAACAATCCTCCCACATTTAAGTGCCATAATAAATTCATTAAATGAATAATATATATATTAAACTAATGCATAAATGAAAATGTTCAAAAATTGAATTTTCAACTTAGTGTATTACACATTTCAAATGCCCAAAAATCACGATGTCCTATATATTGAATCCCTTAACCAATTTTGGGCACATGAAGATAACACACACGTGTTTCCATACTACTCTAAGTGTTACACTTACCGCTATTATAAGACATGTGTCCCTATCCATAATGAGCGCATACAAAGCCAAATCCTAGCTTACTGAAGCGGTATCACTTCACACTCATATAAGTAAATACTTTTAGTTATTCATCTGCAAATGCACTTTTTCAAAGTATTTATTAAGAACAAAATTTCAACATATCCCTTTCTTGCAGGTTCAAACACATTCCTTGGGATGATTAAAACAATGCTTCAATCTTTAAGTGTAGGCTTTCCACATTGAATTCAGCTTCTAACTTCGTATAGAGGGAAGTTGGATATCCCCAAATCAACATTTTCAAATTGACTTCAAACCCATCCCCTTAACCGAAATAATTACTAAGTTCATAGCTAATCCTTTCGTCAAATGATCAGCTATATTTTGTTGAGACTGAACAAACTCTATTGTAATCACCTCGTGAGTGATCAGCTCATGTAATTTTCTATGTCTAATGCCCATGTGTCTAGACTTACCATTATACACTTGGCTAGAGGCCTTAGCCAAGGT
>NW_013618570.1:0-745 GCF_000695525.1 Brassica oleracea var. oleracea
CAACTATGTATTAAAATATAATTTTCATTTTTTCTCAAAATCTATGGATTAACCCCCCTACGAAATATTTAATTTTTCGGTAAATGTTCTATATATTGATGCCTATGATCTTTACTGTTGTTTTAATATTTATAAACACATTATATATTTGTATTAATGTATATTAAACTCTATTTCATGTTACATGTGCATCGTTTCAATTTTTTGACAATTAATTTAGTAAAACTTCATAATACTCCCTAAATTGGTTGACTAACCCCTATAAAATCGCTATTCTCTAGAAAAACAGAGACAACAAAGGTTTCAAACCTCTTTGAAATTCATCATATGTTAGTGAAGGACGCAACTATGCACTAAAGTAGAATTTTTATTTTTTTGAATTTTTCTCAAAATCTATGGGTTAACCCCCTAGGAAATATTTAATGTTTCAGTAAATACTCTATATACTGAAGCCTATGATCTTTACTGTTGTTTTAATATTATAAACATATTCTATATTTGTATTAAAGTATATTAGACTCTCTTTCATGGTACATGTGCGTCGTTTAAATTTTTGTCAATTAATTTAGTAACACTTCATAATACTCTCTAAATTGGTTGACTAACCACTATAAAATCGCTATTTTCTAGAAAAACGGAGACAACAAAGGTTCCAAACCTCTTTGACCTTCATCATATGTTAGTGAAAGATGCAACTATGCATTAAAATGGAATTTTCATTTTTTTGAATTTTTCTCAAAATCTA
>NW_013618570.1:825-1533 GCF_000695525.1 Brassica oleracea var. oleracea
TGTTGTTTTAAAATTTCTAAACACATTCTACAATTGTATTAATGTATATTAAACTCTATTTCATGGTACATGGGCGTCGTTTAAATGTTTTCTCAATTAATTTAGTAAAACTTCATAATACTCCCTAAATTTGTTGACCAACCACTATAAAATTGCTATTCTCTAGAAAAACGGAGACAACAAAGGTTCCAAACCTCTTTGACCTTCATCATATGTAAGTGAATGATGCAACTATGCATTAAAATTAAATTTTCATTTTTTTTGAAATTTTCTCAAAGTCTATGGGTTAACAACAACCCATACGAAAATATTGAATTTTTCGGTAAATGCTCTATATACTGATGCATATGATCTTTATTGATGTTTTAAAATTCCTAAACACATTCTAAATTTGTATTAATATATATTAAACTCTCTTTCATGGTCCATGTGCATCGTTTAAATTTTTTGTCAATTAATTTAGTAGAACTTCATAATACTCCCTAAATTGGTTGACTAACCACTATAAAATTATATTCTCTAGAAAAACGGAGACAACAAAGGTTCCAAACCTCTTAGACCTTCCTAATATGTCAGTGAAGGATGCAACTATGCATTAAAATAGAATTTTTTTTTTTTGATTTTTTCTCAAAATCTATGGGTAAATTCTCTATATACTGAAGCCGATGATCTTTACTGTTGTTTTAAAATTTCTAAACACATTCTACA
>NW_013618570.1:1637-1928 GCF_000695525.1 Brassica oleracea var. oleracea
TATAAAATCGCTATTCTCTAGAAAAACGGAGACAGCAAAGGTTCCAAACCTCTTTGACCTTCATCATATGTTAGTGAACCATGCAACTATGCATTAAAATATAATTTTCATTTTTTTGAATTTTTCTCAAAATCTAAGGGTTAACCCCCTACGAAAATATTGAATTTTTCGGTAAATGCTTTATACACTGAAGCCTATGATTTTTAGTGTTGTTTTAAAATTTTAAACATATTCTACAATTGTATTAATGTATATTAAACTCTATTTCATGGTACATGGGCGTCGTTTAAA
>NW_013618570.1:1977-2866 GCF_000695525.1 Brassica oleracea var. oleracea
TATAAAATCGCTATTCTCTAGAAAAACGGAGACAACAAAGGTTCCGAACCTCTTTGACCTTCATCATATGTAAGTGAATGATGCAAATATGCATTAAAATAGAATTTTCATTTTTTTGAAATTTTCTCAAAATCTATGGGTTAACCCCACTAAAATATTTAATTTTTCAGTAAATGCTCTATATATTATAGCCTATGATCTTTACTGTTGTTTTAATATTTCTAAACACATTCTATATTTGTATTAATGTATATTAAACTCTATTTCATGGTACATGGGCGTCGTTTAAATGTTTTGTCAATTAATTTAGTAAAACTTCATAATACTCCCTAAATTGGTTGACTAACCACTATAAAATTGCTATTCTCTAGAAAAACGGAGACAACAAAGGTTCCGAACCTCTTTGACCTTCATCATATGTAAGTGAATGATGCAACTATGCATTAAAATAGAATTTTCATTTTTTTGAAATTTTCTCAAAATCTATGGGTTAACCCTACTAAAATATTTAATTTTTCAGTAAATGCTCTATATACTATAGCCTATGATCTTTACTGTTGTTTTAATATTTCTAAACACATTCTATATTTGTATTAATGTATATTAAACTCTATTTCATGGTACATGGGCGTCGTTTAAATGTTTTGTCAATTAATTTAGTAAAACTTCATAATACTCCCTAAATTGGTTGACTAACCACTATAAAATTGCTATTCTCTAGAAAAACGGAGACAACAAAGGTTCCAAATCTCTTTGACCTTCATCATATGTAAGTGAATGATGCAAATATGCATTAAAATAGAATTTTCATTTTTTAGAAATTTTCTCAAAGTCTATGTGTTAACAACCCCTACGAAAATATTGAATTTTTCGGTAAATGCTCTATATA
>NW_013618570.1:2897-3014 GCF_000695525.1 Brassica oleracea var. oleracea
CTAAACACATTCTACATTTGTATTAATGTATATTAAACTCTCTTTCATGGTCCATGTGCATCGTTTATATTTTTTTGTAATTTAATTTCGTAGAACTTCATAATACTCTCTAAATTG
>NW_013618571.1:0-742 GCF_000695525.1 Brassica oleracea var. oleracea
TCCTAAAACATGTCTCTCCGTTCATATCTCAACGTTCCCGAAAGATTCTAAAAATAAATAATTTTTACGAAAACTCACGTCTCGAGCAAACCAACAGATTGAACGCCTCAGCGAAGTTAAATATGAGACGACAACTCCTGTTTACTTCAAACCTACTCGAAACAAAGTAACTCAAACAAACATCCATTATATAAACCGCATAGCGGTAGGGGTTTAAAGCCACCAATGGCTAGTCCCGATAAAAATATTAAAAAAACGGCCAAAACAGGCCCATACAAAGTTTGATGGCCACACTCGGCCGGACATATATTAACAAAGGCCACACTTGGCCGCAAAATACTAGATAAGAGAAAAACTTCTTCCCATCAAAACACTCACAGATCAAAGTTAAAATTCCCGGACAAGGAAGCTCCGAATGCATCCGCGGGATAGTTCACTTCCTCATCGTCACCGGCAAAATCAGTCGTGGTTTCTACGTTATCAGAAGAAACCGGGATGGGATCCCAGAATCCCTGAATCTTCCATCGATCGGAGAAATGAGCGTCTCAGCGTGAGCATGATCCTTCATGCCACCTTTCATTAACTCCATCTCTCTCCCGAAAACGTAGTCATCCGCCCGCGTCTTCCAAAGGCTCCCGACTGAGCCGCGACACTCACGGAAGTCGCCCAGAGAGTTGAAAGCATCCTTGAGGTTCCCGTACTCAACCTGGAATTGAGAGGCACGAGTCTTCATCACCTCGAC
>NW_013618571.1:2507-2996 GCF_000695525.1 Brassica oleracea var. oleracea
ACTGTTGGGGTCGAAAACGGTTACGACGAAGTTAACGTCCAAATCCCCAAAGAAGAAAACAAAAAACCTTCTTCGACGAATACTTTTTCGAAATAGATTCTTCCTTACGAAAATTTTTGCGGAGGAAACACGAGAAATCGGACAAGAGCTCGAAAAGGGTCGCTACACAGCGACCGAACGCGTGTTCCGCTCGGTCGCTACGTAGCGACCGAGCATTCGTCTGCTCGGTCGTTACGTAGCGACCGAGCTCGAGCCGAAGCTCGGTCACTACGTAGTGATCGAGCGTTCGTTCGCTCGGTCGCTACGTAGCGACCGAGCTCTTCCAAAACGTCGATACGACATTAGTCCCTGCATTCTCGTCTACCCTTCGATGCTATCTGCCGAAGACCGTAGCGAACTCATTTCATGTTCCCCGCCATTCTAAGTCATCGATCAAGCTTTGCGGTAAAAACCGCGGGAAGTTCACTCTTTATCGAAAGAAGCCGTAAT
>NW_013618572.1:0-2989 GCF_000695525.1 Brassica oleracea var. oleracea
AAAAAAAAAAGGTGGGCTTTCTGGATTTATGTCTCACAATCTATTGATGCTTGAGAGTGCATCTCTTCAAAGCTTGTTTCTTTATCTCTTGGGTATTTTAAAGATCCAGTTTTTAATGCATTGTTTAGGAGTCTTTTTGTGCAAGCTGCATGGACTCAAAGATCACGTGGCAAAGAGCGAAAAGAGGCCCAACAGAAGTCATAGAAGCAAAGAACAGACATGTACATGAGGCCTTTCTTGCCCAATGTCTTCTTATCCAGGAAGTTCATCCACGCCAAAGTGAACAAGCAAAGTCATGTCCGTTGCCACCACAAACGCAAGAGATATATCAGGACAAACATACCGTCTCCTGCGTACAGATTGATCGGTAAGCTCATAGCTGAGCGTTCGATGGAAGCAGACGTGTATGCTGCTGTGTCTTGTGAGCCAAGAAAGGGTGAAAGAATTGAAGGGAACCTAGGGATTGTTATCGATACCATTAAGGAACATGGCATTGTTTTTTGTTCCTTGATTCTCTCTTACAATACATTTTGTGTTACCAAAAAAAGGTCTGTGTTTTGTTTCCTTGCCTGTGCAGCTGAGGAGAAACACAACCTCTGTGGAAGATAATTGTTCAAGAACACTTATATTTTTTTTCTTGTCACAAGACCACACAATCAAATTATTATGCAATAATAACTTTCTTATTTATAACTTATAAGTCGATCACATTACTTTTTTTGCATACAATTTAATGGGCACAAGCTTGTTCAATAGCTGATACATGTTGCTTCACATCGACTCCCATATTGCAAATATTTGCAAGTGCTCCTGCATACTTCATACCGTATTCCATCTTTGCTCCACACTGATTCTTGAAACTCTTAACCTGCCATGTTTTATTCGATATATACTTGGTTTAATGGTTGTTACGTGTAATATAAGTAACAAGATTTGAGTTGTGTTTGTTACCAGAGTCTTGAAGCAGTCCCAATCATCTACAAGAGGTTGTCCTGTTGTTCTTGTGGAAGTCAAGAGATCTAGCACATTGGTTTGGTTAAGTGAAAGCCTCAGAATCTCTATAATGTTCTGATCGATTTGTTTCCTATGATTCATTTCGTCAATCAGATTCTTCTGAGCTTCTTGTCTTTCAGGTGACCCCACAGGAGCGTTTTGAATCTGAGACATAAACAAGTAAGACATCAAACAAACAAAAAAAGACACATCATTAGTTTATTTTGCAATCTTGATTAATGATCAGGACTTCACCTTCTTCCGGAGATATAACAGAGGTATCTCACGTGTATTGACCAAGCTTAGGTTAGAGATTTGTGAGGCAGTCAATGCAGCTAGACTGAAGTTTTTGTTTTCAGGATTTGTTCCAATGTAAGAGGCGAGATAGTCTTTAAGAAGCTCCTCTGATCCAAAACGGCAGACATGAGAAGATCTTGTTCTTCTCTTTACAACTTGGTATTGCTGCTTCAAAGTCTCTTTTCTCATGTCATGAAGTTCGCTGCCCCCAAAATCAAAAACAGAGAAACATTTAGGGCAAGAGTGATTCTTTATGTCTTGAAGAACAATCAAATCATAAAGATTTTGATTCTTAAAATTTTACCTGTCCTCAAGCCAAGAGACACTAAATTCGTCGCCGAGACAAAGACCATTATACTCAGGAGGAGAAGGAGGATATGTATAACCACAGTAGATGCCATAGCTGCTCTCTTCTGCACTAGAAGCGGTCACTGCGTATATATTGAGATTTGTCTTTAACAGCCCTTCAAACATGCTTCCAGATTCACAAGCTTCAATATATATCACCTAACATAACACACTTCAACAATTCAAGAACAGAACTGTATATAGAAAAATACTAGAAAGATGATAATGAAATGACTTGAGTTATTAATGCATACCATCTTCTTGTATCTTTTTAGCAAGTGCATCCTCTCCAAGACTTTGATGAAATCTTCTGCATAGAGTGCTTCACCAGTGGGCATCGCTGAGAATAATAACATCAAGAAACCATGGATTAGTATATCACAAGAAACATCTTTATCATAGATATGAAATGATGATAAAATACGTACATATAAACCCTGTAGCTCCATGGTCAGCATAGTAGATGAATATATTGTCATTCGGACCACTTTTCACAACTTTTCCACTTCCTCCTGTGACGCCACTCTCGTTTCCAAGTATCACATTTAAAAAGTTCTCTACATTCACAGCTTCTCCCGTGTAGTCCTGCTCAACCAAAAACATCAACAACATCTAAGAATGTGGCTTCATTTATAAGCATATACAAATGCACAAAAGAACTTATAAGAACCTTAGGAACTCCTTGATAAACATCCTCTCCCCCGGGTCTGTTAATGATTACTCCACGCTTGGGATTCTTAGGATTTAAGGCAATATCGTCAAACATAAACACTATTATGTTTTCATTTTTTAGACCTCCTTTACGCAGTATTTGATACGCATGGCATATGTCAGCCTGTTAAATCAAAACAACAGTAGATAATTAGTTCATAGAAATCTCCTAGCTAAGACCACTTCTTATCTTATTATGTTAACGACTTTTTATAAAAGAAAAAAAAAATGCAAAACCTGATGCCTATAGTTTTCATATTCTTTAGAACCAGCCACTAGAACCGCCCATCGTTGTCCTTCTGCACCATCGTCACTAGATTCAGTATCATGTTCGGTTTTGCGAGATTGTGCTGAGATAAGAAGCAAAGCATAAAGAAAAAGAAAAATTTGGAAGTGGCCAAGAAAAGACATTGTCAGAACTGTGTTTTTCTCTCTGTAAATGTTCTTGAATGCCGTATATCTCGTTTATATAGACGATTCCATTGGTCAAAACACTTGTTTGCGTATTAGAGTTTGAGTATGTGAACGCAAAAAGTAACGCATGACGTTGACACGTACGCTTAAGCACTTAGCATGATACTGAAATAATTGCCTTGAAATGTTAATAATTTGCTTTTGTTTGCTAGCTTGTTTTTTTTTT
>NW_013618573.1:0-2987 GCF_000695525.1 Brassica oleracea var. oleracea
GGAGCTATTCTTGGCCCCATTGAAGATCGAGAAGTGGATAAAGCTCGGTTCAAAGTACAGATCAATGCGCTGAAACCACTTATTATGAAGCTAGACCTTCAGCTCCCTTCCCGTGAAGTTGTTGAGGTGGAAGTGGAGTATGAGAAGCTGGGAAAACACTGTTTCTTCTGTAAGTCCTTAACACATGAAGACAGTGAGAAACACAGATGCCCCCTTTCTAGAGGACACACAGAAGACAAAAGAACCTTGGGCATTACGCAACAGAATACTCCAGAGAGAATTGAAGAAGGAAGAAGGCGTCAGGAAGAAAGGCGATACTCGCGCTTCCCAAACCTACCCGCTCGAAAAGAAGCTCGATGGACAAACTCAAGGAACGCAAACCGTGAAATCAAAATTTCCTCAAGGGAGTATTCCCCTCGTAGTGAGATGCGGAAGAGCCTCAACTCTGAGGAAAACAGGAGACGTTATGATGATCGTCATCTTGCATACAGATACTCTACCTCTAGAGAGACTCAGTCGCAACATGATTCACATGAGCGAATCTCCACTTCACGTAGGACTCAAGACTACAAGGTCAAGGAATCTACAGGGCCTGCACCACCCCGACAATCACAGATCTCACCTGCTAGAGAGGCCATCTCTTCATCACACCGCTCACCAGTGGCTGCCCCAACTCTGGAACAGAGGAGAAGGAACCTAGATTCACGTCTCTCAGACCCACGATCAGGAAACCTATCAACTGAGGAGAGGATCTCTGCGAAGGAAAGACTATCTGTGAACACTCGAAGAACAAGTGGCAGTGAGAGGACAGAGGGGGAGGCTGTCCCCCATCAGGATAAGAATAAACTACCTATAAGCCCCTCATCGAGTACAAGGACCATTACAGCCATTACTCGCCCGTCGAGTTCAACGATCTTTGAGACAGGCAGGCTTGGCATTTGTGAACGATCCCCTATCAGAACACTAAGTGAAGATCGCATTCATGTCTCCTTAAGGCTAGGTCCTCTTAGAGAGGATGAGGAGAATGAGGAGGATAACACTTTTGATTTACAACTCCAACAGACCTTGTCTTCGAAGGCAGCAAGAAAGAAAGTTGCTACACAAACCAAAGACAAGAAGAGGCCAGCACGCAACTCTCCACAAGGTTTTCCGGTGAAAAGAAGACGCACTACAAAGGCTCATCCCTCTCCCCGCAGGAAACTGATGATGGATGCTATAACGGCGGGAGTAAGAACTCAAACAAAGAAGAAGCAAAAGACCACACCAGCGACGATGACGACGATCATTCCACCGCGAGTACGCAAGGAGAAGGATTTTCGTCCTCCTCAGGGGTCTCTTCCTTAGCGTGTGTGAGCTGGAACTGTCAAGGCATCGGGAGCCCCTTGACGGGCCAGCGAATAAGGGAATTTCGAAAGAAAATTTCCCCAGCAGTCCTTTTTCTTATGGAAACTAAGAATCAAGACGAGGCTCTCTTCAAGCACTTCAAGAATTCAGAGCTTACCAACCACTTTACTGTCCCCCCTGTTGGCTTAGCGGGAGGCATATCCTTATCTTGGATAGATGATCTTCAGGTTGAAATTCTCTTCTCCTCCCCAAATATTATTGATACAAAGATTGAGGCACATGGAACCTCTAGCTTCGTTTCCTTCATTTATGGGGCTCCAAACCCGTCAGACCGCCCTGCCTTCTGGAGTAAGTTGACAGAGCTAGGAGCTGAGAGAGAAGAAGCTTGGCTCCTCACCGGATATTTTAATGATCTCCTCGATAACTCGGAGAAGGTGGGCGGTCCAATCCGTTGGGAAGGATCCTTCCTATCCTTTAGAAGCTTTGTATCCCAAATGGGTTTATGGGATTTTCAACATTCTGGTAATCATTTATCTTGGCGGGGTACAAGATACAATTACTTCATTCAGTCACGACTTGATCGGGCCATGGCAAACTGCTCCTGATTTGAACGGTTCCCGGCAGGTCGCTGTGAGTATTTACGCTTTGAAGGCTCTGACCACCGTCCAATAGTAGTCCACTTCGACGTCTCGACTCGAAGGAAGAAGGGCTTGTTTCGCTTTGATCGACGACTGAAGGACAAACCAAAGGTGAGACAACTGGTGGAGGCCCAATGGAAGAAGGAACAGCTTGACTCTGTCTTGACGAGAATTGGAAACATCAGACACAGCATCATTAAGTGGACGCGGGAGCAAAACCTTAACAGCAACAGAGCGATACAATCGGCTCAGCAAAGACTGGAAGAAGCTCTCTCTAACCCGGTACCGGACGCCATGCTTATTGGAGAACTCACTACAACGCTCGAATCAGCATACAAGGAGGAAGAGCTTTTTTGGAGACAGAGGAGCAGGATTCTCTGGCTACAATGCGGCGACCGGAACACAGCTTACTTTCATGCGGCGACTCATGGCAGACGAGCTGTCAATAAGTTCTCGGTCCTAGAGGATGTTGAAGGTAAAGCGAGGTTCAAGGAGCAGGAGATTGTGCAGTGCATCACAGTCTATTACTCTCGGATATTCTCAGCTCAAATGTCAGATTCATATCAGGTGGTTCATGAAGGGATCACTCCCTTAGTTACTGCAGAGATGAACACGACATTGATAGCTATCCCGAGCCCTTTCGAGATAAGGGAGGCACTTTTCTCTATTAATCCGGACAAAGCACCGGGCCCCGATGGCTTCTCGGCTAGCTTCTATCAGAATTTTTGGGATATTCTAGGGGAGGATGTAGTTAAGGATATCCAAGCCTTCTTCATCTCAAACACCTTGGATCCAAGACAAAACGAAACACATGTACGTCTGATTCCGAAAGTCACAGGACCAAGGAAGGTAGCAGATTATCGCCTGATTGCTCTGTGTAACACACATTACAAAATTATAGCGAAGCTCCTTACCCGGCGCCTGCAGCCGTTCCTCCCAGCCCTTATCTCCGATCAAGAGTCGGCCTTTGTTAAAGGGCGAGCGATTTCAGATAATGTTCTGATT
>NW_013618574.1:0-2986 GCF_000695525.1 Brassica oleracea var. oleracea
TTATTTTCTATTTTTTAAATAATAATGCCACGTGTCATCTTTCGGGATTTTTTTTTTTTGCTGATGTGGACGATCTATGGAGCCTCAAAAGGTCCCTTTTATTAGTAAGGATTACTTTTACATATTATTATTTATTTTATGTTCATTATGTATTATGAAATAATAAATAAATTAAATAATTAAGAATCAACTAACTATTATATCAATACTATTAAAAGAGAAAAAGTCTAAAAAATCTACTTAAAGAACTTGTTTAGCTATTAATTTGTTAATATTTAGTCCCACCGTACATACACCACTCTTTTCGTATTAATTCAAAATACAACAAACTATACATGTATATGCTTACAATCGTGTGGGCCTTATTAGTTATTATAACTGATTTGTATAAATCGTCTGGGCCAAATCTCCAACCCCTATTTAAATAAACCGATTACATAAATAACCAACATTATAAACTTTGTGCGACTAATTTGCTTGACAGTTAGCCAATGTTGGTACGTAAGTATTGAGTAATTTTTATTAATTTATATCTTGGGGTGATTTACTTCGTGACAAATATACAAATTTGCATACCATTTTTCATAAAAGTGATATCAACATATATAAACTGAATTAACTATAAAAATACACTTGACGTTAGAGAATATTTCCTGGAATAAACTTATTTAATTGAAATCTTTAATAATACGTCACACTGTGAAACTAGAGAATATAAACTGTATGTTTATATCTTATTCATGAACATAAAGAGCTCTTTATATATAGGGAATTACACCGTCATAGAATAATGAAAAGACTAGAGAAAGGAAATACAAATATGGAAATAATACAAATCATAAACTAATAAGGAAAATGGAAACTATGGTTTCTCTTTCTCCAGCCACAGGCTCTCTCTCTCTCTAGGACGCGGCCGTCTCTCTTTCTCTCTAGGTATGGGCCGGTTATGGACCGGGCCGGTTATGGACATCCACAATATGATTTATAACACTCTCCCTTAGATGCCATAACCATACAGAGTTTGTAATATGCTTTAAATGTTGCCTCATTAAAACCCTACCAGGAAAACCCAGTGGAACAAAACCATGGTGAAGAAAAAGGAGTACAACACGTATTACTCCCCATGTTCTGAACATCACTGAAGGTCTTTCAGTCTACGCATCCCAATCTGATGCGTGAGCTTTCTGAACGTGCAGGTAGGAAGTGATTTGGTGAACAGGTCGGCTGAGTTGTCACTGGGACGCACTTGGACGACTTGGACCTCACCGGCTTTCTGAAGCTCGTGCGTGAAGAAGAACTTAAAATAAAAATTAGTTAAATTTGATGTAATAAAAATTAATAACTTGAAAAGCCAATAGCTCGAAAAAAACGAAAAATTCACTTCTAGAGAGAAAATAAGGGCGATTGCGAAGACGAAAATGAATCTCGATCCTACGGGTTTTCCGGCGAAGGAGATGGAGTCAACGGAAACATTATTAAACTTTAAACGTTTCCCATCGCTTGGAGAGAAAAAGGGCGATTGCGAAGAAGAAAACGAATCTCGATCCTACGGGTTTTCCGGCGAAGGAGATGGAGTCAACGGAGACTCCAGGCGATCCTCTGGCTAAGATTGTTCCGGTGATGCAGAGATCTTGGGTTACGGTGGCAAAACAGCAGAAGGGATTGAAATGTTACGATCTGGAGATTTCAGTTTTGGAAGGAAAGCAGTCGGTAAATGTTCCGTCGGAAGTTGTTGAAAAAGCAAATCCTCTCTGGGATGACTTTGTGATAGCGCGATTCTTGGAAACGGCTCCACACGTTGCGAAAGTGCACATGATCCTTAATAAGATCTGGATGTTTGGTGAGTAATCGATGAAGATTGATGTTTATGAAATGGATGCGGTAACGATGAGAATCAGGGTCCCAAGTGAAGTGATAAGGGGGAAGATCATAAGGCGAGGTGTGTGGAATATTGCTGGGATTCCCATGGTGGTCTCTAAGTGGTCTCCGGTGGTGGATAAATCAGAAGGACAACTTACTCCACTGTGGGTTCACTTAAGAAATGTCCCGATGAGTATGTACTCGTGGGAGGGATTGAGTTTCATCTCGAGTGCGGCTGGCAAACCAGATAGACTACACCCGGAGATGATAGCATGCTCGAATTTTGAGATAGCCAAGGTGTGTGTCAAAGCAGACTTATCGAAGCAGCTTCCAGAGAGGATGAATTTTAAAATAGGAGATGAGGAAGTAATGGTGGAGTTTGCATACCAAGGGTTACCTACAAAATGTAGAAGCTGTGGAAAGTGGGGGCACTCAGATATAATCTGTAGCATGAAGAAAGAGGAGGGAGAAATACATGAAGTTGAGTTATCAGAAGGAAAGATAAGACATGAAAAGGATGTTGAAGAAGGTGGGGATGGAAACGGAAAGGAGGTGGAGGTAGTAAAAGATTTGGAGGTCGGAAAAGAGATGGAAAAGGAAAGGGACTTGCAGGATACTAGAGTAATGGAGGTAGTGGAGATAGTTACTGAAGTTGCAAAAACAATAGAGAAGAGTGGCTTGCAGGAGGGTAATGGAAGCGGGAAACTAAATGAGAGCTGGCGGCAGGTTGCAGAGAAAACTATCAGAAGCCCTTGGAAGTCACCTAAAGAGTTACAATTCGGTCAGGTAATAATAACGCCATCGAGGTATGCTGCTCTACAAAACTTGGAGGATAGTAGGGAAGAAGATACAATTCAACAAGGAGAGTCTGAGCCTAGCGAAGATGTAGTGGAGGAGGTCAATGGAATTGAGAAACCAAAGGTAGTTGAATCTGAAGGCGGGAGACAGATATTACCGAGGAACTCAAAGACGTTTCATAAAGTCCTTTCTGAGGCTGTTATTTCAAGAAGTGAAATTGGCGTTACAACAAGGGGTTCTAGAAAACATCATTAATGGCGGGGTTCTTCTGGAATATAAGGGGTTTCAATAAGTCTATAAAGCAGGAGGTGGTTCGTAATTGGAGTAG
>NW_013618575.1:0-1177 GCF_000695525.1 Brassica oleracea var. oleracea
CTCGACCCTCCAACACCAGGCTCCGCCACCAAATTCGTCCCGTGCTCGTCAAAAAGAAACTCGGTCTCTTCCTCGATCAAACTCGCACTTACCCTATCTTCTGCTTCGCTTCCCGTAAGAGTACCTACCTCAGCAAAAATAACAGATTCAGCAATCTCCGACCACGACTTGCGGCCATCAGCAAGCTCCATCTTACGAACCAACAAAGACAGCTGCTCACGAGCAACCTCCCCATCCAACGAACTCAACCCCACTTCATCACAACACGGCTCCGTCGATAACAGCGAGCTCGGAACAGCAAGCGACAAGCTCGTACCCTCCACATCTCTACCACATTCTTTCACCAATAAAGAACCCGAAGCAGCAACGGACGAAATCGAACCCGAAGCCACCATTAACAAATTTGAAGCCACCGTCGACGAGCTCGGGATCTTTAACGGTGAGCTCGGAGCCGCCGTCGACGAGCTCGCAACACCAGGAGCCGACCTCAGAACCACCAGCGACGAGCTCGCGACATCAGGAAGTGAACTTGGAGCCGCGAGCTCGGGATCTTCAACGGCGAGCTCAGAGCCATCGTCGACGAGTTCGCAACCCCGGGAGCCGACCTCAGAACCACCGTCGATGAGCTCGGGATATCAGGAGGCGAATTTGAAACCGCCATCGACGAGCTCCCCTGAAGCCTTTCACCAGTGACGATCTCGGCTCACCCTTCGACGACCTCAAGACCACACTTTCTCTACCGTAAAAAAAAAGGGAGGAGAAGAGTAATGAGAAGAAGCTCGCAGACCTCAAGACAAGCTCAAGCCGACCTCACACTCAAAATTCATCATCACCAGTGGCCAAGCTCACGATAAACAAAACCAGATTTGTTTTCCTTTTTTTTTTTTTTTAAAAGGAAGAAGAAGAAAAAATGAGAAGCAGTGTCGGCTTGCTTCCAAAAAAATAATAATATTAAATAAAGAGGACCACACGAGAATAATAAAAAGAGGGAGCAAAAAAAAAAAACTTTACCTTGCTTCCAAATGGGAGACAAGAACAAAAATAATAAGAGACCCAACCATCACTTATATAGGAAAGGAAAAACGTGTTGCCCTATTTCCTGACAATTCCCGAGCCTGACATGATCTTCTCAGACAGAAGATTCCAGCTTCAACACTTTGGCGAACTGTGGGGGGGG
>NW_013618575.1:2599-2983 GCF_000695525.1 Brassica oleracea var. oleracea
AACAGGAGGCGTTTTCAAAGATGGTCTCGACCCTCCAACACCAGGCTCCGCCACCAAATTTGTCCCGTGCTAATCAAAAAGAAACTCGGTCTCTTCCTCGATCAAACTCGCACTTACCCTATCTTCTGCTTCGCTTCCCGTAAGAGTACCTACCTCAGCAAAAATAACAGATTCAACAATCTCCGACCACGACTGGTGACCATCAGCAAGCTCCATCTTACGAACCATCAAAGACAGCTGCTCACGAGCAAACTCCCCATCCAACGAACTGAACCCCACTTCATCACAACACGGCTCCATGGAGCTCGGCATAACAAGCGACAAGCTCGTACCCTCAACATCTCGACCACATTCTTTCACTGACAAAGAATCTGATACAACAGA
>NW_013618576.1:0-2979 GCF_000695525.1 Brassica oleracea var. oleracea
ACAGCAAGAATCAGCTATACCATCTTCAAATGGCTAAGAATTCTAAATTCATTGATTCTGTGTGCTTAAGTAGTGCTGTTGATAGGTGTGATAGTATGACTTGGCATGCTAGATTGGGACATCCTCATGCTCGTGCAATTGAATTGATCATGCCTAATATGTCATTTAATCACTTAGAGTGTGAGGCTTGCATATTAGGAAAGCATTGTAGGACTGTGTTTCCAAGTTCAGAAACTACTTATGAGCATTGCTTTGATCTAGTTCATTCAGATGTGTGGACGGCTCCTTGTTTGTCTAGAGATATAACCTCGACCAAAGGACACGGTAACAAGCAGATGTTACCTTGAGGGCTTAGTGGAGAGGATCAGACCGTTGAGTGGATAAGGGAAGAGCAAGACAGGCTGTGACAGGCTGGAAAGAGCCAAAGCATGTAAGGCTCCTCATCCGTTCATTCAAAAGCGACCATTGACTCCACATGCTTCAATAGTGCTCCTTTCTTCTCTTGTAAACCCTTATGTCTCTCTTATAAATATGTAACCTCACTCAGCAATAAGATTAAGGAGTTCTGAGTCTCTCTGATCTCTTAAGTCACAATGATTCTCTCTTAGACACTAATCGGTTCTTAAGTCTCTTAAACGTTCACAATCTTTTCTAATCTCTACTTAAACTCTCACTTTTATTCTAATCACTCTAAGGATCTCTAAAGATTATAGATGCGCCACTGGTGTGAAGTCTCACTGAAGCTCACTTGCAAGCTTGGACTTATACCCAATCCAAGCTTGAAGAGGGGAGCAGCTTTGAAGGTGTTGAAGCTTTGATACGTTCTAGTTGAAGCTGTACTACGTTCGGTGTGTGTACGTGATTCAAGACTCAAGATTTCATCAGATTCAAGCTGTTCAAGTCAAGCTGAGTAAAGATGGAACATGGGATGAACATGAGGATGAAGGTAGCGGTTACTTTCAAAGGTAGCAACTACCTTGTGTGATCTCGGATGGTGAAGACTGCTGTGGGAAGTAAGGGTTTGTGGGGGGACATCACAACAGGGGAGGCTCCAAAACTCATTACTCAGGGAGGAGATCAACAAGAGGTCTCCATTGAAGCGGCTGTAGAGAAATGGCAACAAGAAGACATGCTGGTGATGACGGTTCTACACGCATCCTTGGATCCAGCTATCTTAGATGCCTACAGCTACTGTGAATCAGCCAAAGAGCTGTGGGACACACTGAAGAAGGTGTATGGTAACACTTCCAACCTCAGCCGTGTGTTTGAAGTAAAGCAAGCTATCAACCGTCTAGTGCAAGAGGATATGGAGTTCACTAAGCACTTGGGGAGGTTCAGGTCCTTATGGTCAGAGCTGGAGATGCTGAGGCCGAGCACAACTGATCCTGATCATTTGAATGAGAGGCGCGAGCAAGATAAGGTCTTTGGGCTTCTCCACACGTTGAACCCGGCCTACACTCAACTCATCCAGCACATGTTGAGGGCAGACAAGCTTCCGGACCTTGAGGATGTGTGTGCGCAAATCCAAAGGGAGCAGGGGTCTATGGGGTTGTTTGGAGGAAAGGGGGAGCTCTCTCTTGCCAATCAAGCAGCTCATGAGGATTCAACCGAAGCTCCACAAGCAAACAAGGCATCTCACGGGAAGTATGAGGACAGGAAGTTCAATGGAAACTGTGATCATTGCAAGAAGCATGGTCATAAGAAGAGCCAATGCTGGATACTACACCCACATCTCAAGCCTGCCAAGTTCATGAAGGAGCGTGAGGGAAGGGCAAATGTGACTGAAGGGTCAAGCGGAGCTGGCACCATCAAGACGAGTGAAGTGGATGGACATGGAGGCAATGATGGGAATGGGAAGTCTCTGGTGGCTTACACAGGCGCCTCAAGCTCACGCAGCAATGATGACTACATCAAGAGATCAGACCTTGATGCTCTCTTCAAAATGCTAAAGGAAAACGGTAACACTTATGGTTATTCCTTTGGAGCATCTATGATTGCATATAAGGATGATCACTTGATTAGAGAACTAGTAGAACGGTTAGAAGCTAGGAATGAGTATAGAAATGCACACATTGCTAGAACTGATAGGACACATCCATCACTTAGTAATCTATGTCATAATGCTAAAAGAGTATATAAACCATTGATTGTTGATTCTGGTGCATCACATCATATGATAAGTGATGAGAACTTGATTAAGGATATAGAACCTACTCATGGACATGTGATGATAGCAAATGGAGATAAGATACCTATTAAGGGAATAGGAAAGCTTAAGCTGTTTAACAAAGAATCTAAAGCCTTTTACATGCCTGAATTCACATCAAACCTATTATCTGTAAAGAAATGTACTAATGATTTACAATGCAATGTTATCTTTAGTCCTAATGATGTGAAGTTTCAGGATATTGAGAGCAGCAGATTGATTGGGAAAGGGGTGACTAAAGGAGATCTCTATATGCTTGAAGAACTCACTTCTGTTCCTGATTATAGTTGCTCGTTTACTTCTGCTTCTTTGTTGAATAAACATGCATTGTGGCATGCTAGAGTAGGACACCCTCATGTTAAAGCTTTGAACTTAATGGTACCAGGTGTTGTGTTTGAAAACAAAAATTGTGAAGCTTGCATTTTATACGGGAATGGGAAGTCTCTGGTGGCTTACACAGGCACCTCAAGCTCACGCAGCAATGATGACTAAATCAAGAGATCAGACCTTGATGCTCGCTTCAAAATGCTAAAGGAAAACGGTAACACTTATGGTTATTCCTTTGGAGCATCTATGATTGCATATAAGGATGATCACTTGATTAGAGAACTAGTAGAACGGTTAGAAGCTAGGAATGAGTATAGAAATGCACACATTGCTAGAACTGATAGGACACATTCATCACTTAGTAATCTATGTCATAATGCTAAAAGAGTATATAAACCGTTGATTGTTGATTCTGGTGCATCACATCATATGATAAGTGATGAGAA
>NW_013618577.1:0-2976 GCF_000695525.1 Brassica oleracea var. oleracea
TGATCAGTTTATCTATGCTCGAGTAGGAAGTGGGACCGAGGTGATCAATTTGATTGTCGTGTATGCTGCTCCTACGCCGAGTCGTCGAAGTGGTCTATGGACTGCTTTGGGAGAGGTGATTCAAAATGTTGATGGCCGGTGTTCGTTGGGGGTGATTTCAATACTATTGTGAGATTGGATGAGAGAAGCGGTGGGAATGGGAGACTATCTGAAGATTCACTAATTTTTGGAGATTGGATAAATGAGATGTCGCTCATTGATATGGGTTTTAGTGGAAACCAGTATACATGGAAGAGGGGGAAGACAGAAAGTACCTTCGTTGCCAAGAGATTGGATAGAGTTTTATGTTGTGCTCAGTCGAGGCTGAAGTGGCAAGAGGCAAAAGTATCACATCTACCGTTCTTGGCCTCGGATCATGCCCCGTTATATCTACAACTCACGCCAGAGACCAAAGGGAATGCATGTCGACGCCCTTTCCGGTTTGAGGCAGCATGGCTACAGCATAGTGAGTTCAAAGAGTTGTTGCTAGTCTCGTGGAATCGGGATATCGACACCAGAGAGGCGCTAGAGCGGCTGGGAGTAAAACTGAAACAATGGAATAAGGAGGTTTTTGGGAATGTTCAAAAGAAGAAGGAGTCCTTGGTTTCGCAGATTACGAGAGTTCAACAACAAATTGATCTGCAACAAACAGAAGAGCTATTGGTAAAAGAAGGTGAGCTTCTGAAGGAGTTTGAAATAGTTCTGGAACAGGAAGAACTTATCTGGTTTCAGAAATCACGGAAGAAATGGGTTGCTCACGGGGATAGAAATACCAAATTTTTCCATATGTCAACGATCATTAAGAGAAGGAGGAATAAAGTGGAGATGCTAAAGAATGATGAGAACAAGTGGATTTCGGAGGCTCGAGAGCTTGAGGAGCTTGCGGTTAGCTATTTTAAAAAGCTATACTCGTTGGAAGATGTGGAGACTGAGCCCCATGACCTACCTATGAGGGGATTTGTGCGTATCACTAGCCAAGAACATACGGTCTTGAATAAGAGATTCTCTGCAGAGGAAGTGGAGAAGGCGATTAGAGATATGGGAAGTTTCAAGGCGCCAGGACCAGATGGTTTCCAACCAGTCTTCTATGTTTATCTATGCTCGAGTAGGAAGTTTCAAGGCGCCAGGACCAGATGGTTTCCAACCAGTCTTCTATCAAAGATGTTGGGAAACAGTAGGTGACTCTGTGGTTAGGTTTGTTCTTAATTTCTTTGAGACTGGGACATTACCGGAAGGAACAAATGATGCTCTAGTTGTCTTGATTCCGAAAATACTCAAACCAGAGAGCATTACTCAGTTTCGCCCGATCAGTCTCTGTAATGTGCTGTTTAAAGTGATAACAAAAGCTATGGTCGCGATGTTGAAGGGTATCATGAATAAGTTGATTGGTCCTGCTCAGTCTAGTTTCATCCCGGGCAGGCTTAGTGCTGATAACATTGTCATAGTCCAAGAAGCTGTTCACTCTATGAGAAGAAAGAAGGGGCGAAAGGGTTGGATGATCCTGAAACTGGATCTGAAGAAAGCGTATGATAGACTGCGCTGGGATTTCCTAGAGAACACACTAAGGGCAGCTGGTTTATCAGCAGACTGGGTTGGGAGAATAATGGAATGCGTTGCTGGTCCAGAAATGAGTATTCTGTGGAATGGTGAGAAATCAGAATCATTTAAGCCATCGAGAGGGCTTCGACAAGGAGATCCCCTGTCACCGTATCTCTTCGTACTATGTATGGAGAGGCTCTGCCATCTGATAGATGAAGCAGTAGTGGAGAAGAAGTGGAAGCCTATTAGCCTGTCGAGAGGAGGGCCGAAACTCTCACATATTTGTTTTGCAGATGATTTAATTATGTTTGCGGAAGCATCTGTGGTGCAAGTACGAGTGATAAGAAGAGTGTTGGAAACGTTTTGTAGAGCTTCTGGGCAGAAAGTGAGTCTCCCAAAGTCCAAAATATTTTTCTCTAGCAATGTCTCGAGAGAAAGAGGAGAACACATTAGTCGGGAGAGTGGCATTGCGTCGACAAGGGAGCTGGAGAAGTATTTGGGAATGCCGATCTTACAGAAGAGAATAAATAAGGATACTTTTGAGGAGGTCCTGGAGAAAGTGGCTTCAAGACTACCAGGCTGGAAAAAACAAACTCTAAGCCTCGCAGGAAGGGTTACTCTAACTAAGGCGGTCTTATCATCAATACCGGTACATCAGATGAGCACAATCTGTCTGCCAGCCAGTACTCTTGATAAGCTAGATAGTCTGTCAAGAAGTTTTGTGTGGGGAAGTGGTCAGCATCTGGTCTCCTGGGATAAAATTTGTAAGCCCAAAGCTGATGGGGGGCTTGGGATCAAAGTGTCGAGAGACATGAACAAGGCATTGATTGCCAAAGTAGGATGGCGCCTGTTACATGATGACAAGAGTCTATGGGCCAGAGTTTTGCGCGGCAAGTACGTAGTACGTGACATTCAGGATCCAGCGTGGAGAGTGGTGGGGAAGACTGCCTCGTCTACTTGGAGAAGCGTGGTACTGGGGATCAGGGAAGTAGTGGTGAAGGGGCATGTTTGGGTTATTGGTAATGGAAGGAGAATCAAATTTTGGACTGACAGGTGGTTGTTGGGTCAAGTACTTTCAGAGGCCGCGATCATCGATCTTCCAGAGGATTTTGAGAATATAACTGTGAGAGAGTTATGGGTGGATGGTGGGGGATGGGACCTTACCAGAATTGCCCCCTTTATCAGTGAGGAGACAAGGCAGGAGCTCGCGGCAGTAGTGGTCGACACTATTACAGGAGCGCAGGACCGGTTGGGTTGGAGAGAGACACCGAAGGGAGAATTCTCAGTGAGAATTGCGTACAATTTGATCACACGAGATGATGCTCCACGGCCACAAATGGGAAGCTTCTTTAAAAGAATGTGGCGTGTGGTGGCGCCTGAGAGAGTAAAAATGTTCCT
>NW_013618578.1:0-2976 GCF_000695525.1 Brassica oleracea var. oleracea
CACTTGTAATCACGTTGAGTAAGATAAGGGAAATATTCAGATTTTCATGGTATCAGAGCAAGTCTCAATCTGATACTTCTCTTCATCGTTATTTTTCAAAATCTTCCTTTCGATACTGTGATTCCTCTGCTCTTCTGCAATCTGTTATGACGACTATTGAGAGATTGCAGTGAAAGCTCAGGAATCTCTATTCAGTGCCTTCCTCTTTCAATAAAGCTCAACATTCTGCTCTTGTCACTGAGTCTCCTTCACTTTGGCATAAGCGTTTAGCTCATGCTAATAATGATACTCTCAAATCTTTGTTTTCATCAAACTCTATTCATTATAATAAAGAGAGTTTTCAAACTTGTCATGCGTGTCATTTAGGGAAACATCAAAAACTTCCGTTTTCCAAATCAATTACACATACATCTGAGCCGTTTGAACTTATACACTCAGATGTCTGGACTTCACCAGTCCCAAGTTTAAGCGGTATACGCTACTATGTCCTTTTTCTTGATGATTTCTCACATTTCTTATGGGTTTATCCAATCAGAAACAAAAGTGATGTGTTTTCAAAGTTTTTACATTTCTCTAACTACATCAAGAAACAATTTGGGGCTCAAATAAAAGCTTTTCAGTGTGATAATGGGGGGGAATACAACAACAAAAGATTTCAAACACATTTCGATTCCAATGGCATTGTTTTCCGTTTTTCTTGTCCTTATACTTCTCAACAAAACGGAAAATCAGAAAGAATGATTCGAACTATTAACAATGCCATCATATCTCTTTTGTTTCAGTCACACTTATCTCCAGCTTATTGGGCAGAGGCTCTCCATGTGGCGGCTCATATCATAAACATCTTGCCATCGAGTTCCATAGGCAACAAGACGCCACACTCTGTTCTTTTAGGTCGTGAACCTACATATGACCATTTAAAAGTATTTGGTTCACTATGTTTTCCTAACATCAACAACTCCACAAATCATAAACTCTCACCTAGGTCCACGCCTTGTCTCTTTCTCGGTTACCCTCTTCTTCACCGGGGCTACCGTTGCTTGGACCTCAGGACAAACAGAATCATCATATCTCGTCATGTCCTTTTCGATGAGACAACTTTTCCAGCTGCTCAAAAACTTCCCAGAGATACAGGTTCATATTCTTTTCTTGATCACTTTGACAATCCTTCACCTGTATTTCAGAAAATACTTATTGCACCTCATTCTGAATCAACAAATGCTCCTGCTCCGGTCCTACCTGCTCCACCGGAAGCTACAACAGCCATTCCTTCCTCTCCTGAACCGCAAGTCAGTCCACCCAAATCTCGGATGACTACTCGAGGTCAGTTGGGTATAGTAAAACCAAAGAAAATATTTACTCTACTTACCTCATCGGTTTCCAGGATTCCTACAACACATCAAAAAGCTTTGTCTGATCCTAATTGGAATCCTGCAATGACAGAGGAGTACGATGCACAAATTAAAAATAGAACATGGAGTTTGGTATCTAGACCTGATGGAGCTAACATCATTAATTCTATGTGGTTGTATAAGCTGAAACATGATGCAGATGGTATACCTCACCGTCACAAAGCAAGGCTTGTGGCAAATGGAAAATCTCAGGAAGCTGGTGTGAATTACGACGAAACATTCAGTCCCGTTGTCAAACCAGCTACTATATGAGCAGTTCTTAATGTAGGACTAAATCGCGGTTGGGAATTCAAGCAGCTGGACGTAAAGAACGCGTTCCTCCATGGCACCATCTCAGAGACCATCTTTATGCACCAGCCACCAGGATTTGTTGACAAACAACATCCAAATTATGTTTGTAAACTCAACAAATCACTTTATGGCTTGAAACAGGCTTCGAGGGCGTGGAACGCAAGATTCAGCACCTACGCGACAAAACTTGGATTTCAAATAAGCAAGTGCGACACCTCATTGTTTATTTACAAGAAAGGCCGTCACTTGGCTTACCTTCTCCTGTATGTCGACGACATCATCCTGACTGGCTCCAGCAAAGCACTGCTCGATAAGATCACGGCGGCTCTGAAACAAGAGTTCCCGATGACTGACATGGGGCGTCTGTCTTATTTTCTCGGTATCAAAGTGGAGTACAATGCTGCAGGTATTCTCCTAACACAACAACATTACGCAAATGAGATCATTGACCGAGCAGGGATGACAGGCTGCAAACCAATCTCTACACCGGTTGATGTCAACTCAAAAATGTCGGCTGAGGCAGGAGATAAAATAGACAACCCAACCCAATATCGAAGATTAGCAGGTGCTCTCCAGTACCTTACCTTCACTCGTCCTGACATCCAATACGCAGTACAACAAGTATGCTTATTCATGCATGATCCTCGTCATCAACATCTCACGGCACTGAAGCGCATCCTCCGTTACGTACAAGGAACGACATCACATGGAACTCAAATCTTTCGGTCCAAGATAGACACTCTAACTGCCTACTCAGACGCAGACTGGGCTGGGTGCCCGGACACAAGACGGTCAACATCTGGTTTCTGCGTCTACCTCGGTGAGAGCTTGGTCTCATGGTCGTCAAAACGCCAAGATACAGTCTCTCGGTCCAGCGCGGAAGCAGAGTACCGAGGCGTAGCCAATACTGTTGCCGAAACATGCTGGATACGGAACTTGTTACTCGAACTTCATGTGCCCCTAACCAAAGCCACTCTCATTTTCTGCGACAACATAAGCTCCGTTTACATGTCTTCAAATCCTGTCAAACATCAGAGAACAAAACATATTGAGCTTGACCTCCATTTTGTCCGCGAAAAAGTGGCTCTTGGCCAAGTAAAAGTCTTACATGTTCCATCAGCTTACCAATATGCAGATATCTTCACCAAAGGATTGCCTTCTTCGCTCTTCACCACATTCAAGAACAGTCTAACCATCAGACAATCCGATGCTTACACTGCGGGAGGGTGAAAGAATATGCCACGCAATATTCTTATTCAGTTTATAGTTCAGA